>NC_047128.1:2384701-2537415 GCF_009829125.3 Periophthalmus magnuspinnatus | reverse complement strand
AAAGTAAATAAAAAAGATAGTAAATAGCTTTTTTTAGTAAGCCCGTACTGCAAAACATGTCTGTGATGATAAGAACGAGGGGATGGAAGGAGGTGGAAATAGTGCAAATGTCATAATTGGTCACATTAAGCAAGTGTGTGTGTGTGTGTCTGTATCAACACAAGATAGACAGGTTTAATGCCACACTGTGTAACATTCAGGTAAATATAAAGCCTCCATGAAGAAGCAAGTCACAAAAATGTTTAACAAGAGAAAGAAGGAGGAGAAAACTACTTAGATAATGAACTCTCCCTCCTGTCTGTCCTCTCCTTCCTCTTACCATCAATTCCTCTTCTTCTCTTCTTCTTTACTTCCTTCTGTGCCTCTCCTTCTCCTCTCTCACTCTCTCGCTCTCTCCCTCTTTCTGTCTCAGTCTATCTGTCAAAGGAAAGGAAAACTAATCGTGATTCATTTTTCATTTTCATTTTTAATCTCTCTCTCCTCTCTCTTGCTCTCTTCTTGTCTACTTTCTCTTTTTCTCTCTGTCTCTCGTCCCCTCTTTTTCTTCTATGTCATAATTGGTCACATTAAGCAAGTGTGCGTATGTGTGTGCGTGTGTGTGTGTATAAATTCAGAGTCATGAATTGTCATTGGCATCGGTGTAAAAAGTGATGGTTTTATGACACAAAAATAAGAAAGAAATATGAGTACAGATATTCACGGACATTTCTGAGCTGATTCCCTGATATTAAATACTGTTATTCTTGGGCAGGACTTGACCTCAAACACCAGACACGCCTATAAAGTCTTAAAAAGTGATGGCTATAAGACAAACTAAACTTATCTATCTTGTATTTATTCTATTACAGATGTATTTATAGCTCATGTTTATTGAAAATAGGACTTGTACCTTGGCCCTGCTGTGCTTGTCTATAAGTTTATGTCATACTTAGGGATCCACCAATACTGAAAAATACTGATCCATGATATTGCTTAAGCTGATATCCTGGTTGGGGATTTGAATTCGATGTAATAACAGTATTTAAACACAGACCTAGAACGTCTCATAATGTTTGAACGTTTGAGTTTGAGTTTACATACAAAGTCTACAGTGGACGTGTGTTTCTGCGGTGAGTTTTCAAGCGTCAACCAATCAGTGACATAGGGACATCATTGTCAGGAAGAAGAACAAAAAAAACTACGGAGCATAGCCTTGTTGTTGCCGTTTGCCTGTGGTCAGACATTACATCCACTAAAGCTGCTCTCTTAACCTGGTCTGTGTCATGAGGAGGTGATCAAAATAAGATCCATCAATGCAAAATTGCTAAATAATAATAATTTTATCAACAGAATAGCACTGGACAAGAAAAAAACTTAAAAACACAAGATGTCTATGTAATCCCTCAGTCGTATTCCTTACACAGCGGATGTGTCTGAAAAACGTCAGAGGATTTTCAGACAGTATGAGATTCCTGTCTTTTTCAAACCTACAAACACTTTAAGACAAAAACTGGTTCACCCAAAGGACAAAACCCTGAGCCACAAACAAAGTAATGTGTCTACTCCATTCAGTGAAGAGGCAGTGAGTGTTACATTGGAGAAACTAAACACCCACTCCTTAAGAGGATGAACCAACACCGGCGTGAGAGCTCCTCAGGACCCCAGTCTGCTGTTCATCTGCATCTCAAAGCCTCTAACCACTCCTTTGAAAATAGTGACGTTCAGATCTTAGCCAAAGAAAAGAAATGGTTTGAGAGAAGAGTTAAAGAAGCTATTTTTGTTAGGAAACACAATCCAACATTTAAACAGGATTGGGGGCCTTAGACATCATCTCTCCACCATCTATAACTCCATCCTCAGACCCAAACAAACAGAACAATAGCAGGGTCGTTAAAGGTTGAAACTGGAGACAATAGATGTTTACAGTTTCAGTGTAGTTAGCTCCTCCCTTCAGACAGATATAAGGCAGTGTCCAGTAGAAATCTGACCAGAACTGAAGGAACAGCTTCGATGAGCAGCAAAACATCTTCACTCCTACAACGATTTGTCCAGTTGACAGATTTAAACTTCGTCTTTGCTTTTAAAAACACAAACACACAGGACACACCTCAAACTAAAACACAGGAACTATAGAAATAAGGCAAACTACAACATGGAAAACAATGAAACAAAACATGATCCATGACAGTCTGCATCGTTCACAAAGACATCAAAAACAAAACATCCAAAGGCACAGAACGCAGAATGTATCGGATGCCCTGGATGCCCCGTAATCTGCCCTAAAATGCTAACTAGAGGCGTCCAACTAGAGGCGTCTAACTAGAGGCGTCCAACGTGTTTCTGATGCCACGGTAAGGAAATAAGTCTTATTTTTGTCCCTACGGTATCGGTTATAATCGGGATCAATATCGGTATTGGACCTGAAAAAGCTGGTGCATCCCTAGTCATACTGTGAAACATTCCAACTAAAGCTGTAACATCTCCATGGCAACAAGTCTAGCAGCTCCTTCCACCAGAAAAGTCCCACAGCGCACCTTTATTCCAGCCTAAAAACAATATTTAGGGTAAGTTTTTGTAATCTACGACGCCGAGTGTGACGGATGTAGCAAAAACATGGCCGTCTCTCTTTACATATGAGTCTGGTGTATTTTTAGCAGCGCTCCCAGACTGACCAATAACAAACGGCGTGGCAGTTTTAAAGGCGCTGTCGCTCTGTGCACGGCTCAGAGGAGGTACGACGTGAAAGTGTTGAGTCAGCGCGCTCTGAAAACACGGACAAAGACCTCCCTGTCCCACACACAGCTGGGACCAGACTGCTCCAGACTCCTCACGGATCGGCCGAACAACAGCCTTATGCAACAGGCTGGATTTGACCGGTCCGAGGTCGAATAAGCACGTTATTTATGTTTCAGTTGAGAAATGGACGGCAGGTCGGCAGGTCCGCAGTTAGATTTTCGTGAGTCTCCCTTCGTCACACAACGAGACAGACTTAACGGTCCCGTGTTACGCCGTTTTCTGATCTACGTTATACTGTTTCCTCATCACAAACAGACCTGGAGTTGTGTTTTGTTTCATTCACACCCCTGATATTAAATACTGTTATTGAGTTCTTGGGGGCAGGGGGGGCATGTAAATGTAGTGACCCAGGGCAGGTGTGGCTACAGAAAAAATAATTTAGGTCCAGGAATAAAAAGTACTTTGCTCGTCTTAAAAAGTGATAGGTATAAGACATAAGGTAAGGCAAGTTTATTTGTACAGCGCAATTGGTCCACAAAGTAATTCAACGTCTTTTACACAATAAGAAAGATGTTAAAATGACAATACAACAAATTAAAACATGAATAATCATCATAAAATGAACATTAAGAGAAGAGGCAGAATAAAACCCTTTCAGTCATATTCACAGATAAACAGAAGCGTTTGAGCCTGGATTTAAACATTGTCAAAGTCGAGGTCTGTGTCACATCTTCCAGGTTTTAATTGCACAAAACTGAAACACTGATTCACCTGGTTTAATCCTGGTTTAATCCTGGTTTAGTCCTGGTTTAGTCCTGGTTTAATCCTGGTTTAGTCCTGGTTTAGTCCTGGTTTAGTCCTGCTTTAGTCCTGCTTTAGTCCCGGTCCATGTTTAACACAAAAACCCTGCATATTTAAGCGTAAGTGTTTTTCCTCTCAAACAGAAAACACTCTGTTCCACCTTGTGATGTCATTAAGTAGCACCTTAAACTCCATACACTAGAGTCATTTGGATGATTTCAGCTCTGGAATTTCAAATCTCTGCTAAACTAAAGGTGAAAGGAGCTGTTAACTTGAAAACTACCTTTTCATGTCATCACAAGGTGGAACAGAGCATCTTGAGCTTTGGAGTTGGAGACAGGGTTACTCAAGTACTCAAGCATGTGTGAGTGAAACAAAACACAACCCCAGGTATGTTTTTGAGGAGGTAACAGCATTAGAACATGGCTTAAAGCTCAAAAGAGTCCATTTTTGCGCAATATGGGACCTTTAAATACAGTTTACTGCTTGGTTCTTTGATTCAGCAGAAATCCAACATGTTTTTCACTCCCCTGTGATGTTTGTTTTCCTCATGAGCAGCCATATTTGTTTTGATACGACAGACTAACGTGTCTCTGATTGGCTAATCCACCTGTCAATCACACTCATCTGAACTTGTGCGTGTGTTAGTGTTTTCCATCATCTGCTTGTCTCCATGGAGGTGTTATTGCTCTGCGTGGAATGTTACAGAGTGTGGTATTAATCTTATCTCCATGTAGAATAAACACACGATAGACAGGTTTAATGCCACACTGTGTAACATTCAGGTAAAGCCTAAAGTCTCCATGTAGAAGCAAGTCATTGTGGAATAAAATGTTTAACAAGAGAAAGGAAGGAAGGAGAAAACTACTCAGATAATGAACTCTCCCTCCTGTCTCTCCTCTCTTTCCTCTTTCCATCAATTCCTCTCCTTCTTTACTTCTTTCTGTGCCTCTCCTTCCTCGCTCTCGCTCTCTTTCTCTGTCTCGCTCTATCTGTCAAACGAAAGGAAAACTAATCATGATAAATTTTTGTCTCTCTCTCCCCTCTCTTGCTCTCTTCTTGTCTATCCCTTCCCTTTCTCTCTCTCCCTTGCTTTCTTTCCGTCTTTTTCTTCTCTCTCCTCTCCACCTTCCTCTATCCTTCCCCATTTCCCTTCTCTCTCCCTTCTCTCCACTCTCCTACCCCGAACCCCCTCTCTCTTTCTCTCCCCCTGTGTTTATTATTTGTTCTTCCCCTCCCTTCCTCCTCCTCTTTTTCTTCTCTCCCCATCCCCCCCTCTTTTTACTCCCACTCTCTCACTTTCTCTCCCCCACTCTTTCCTCTTTCTTTCATCTCTCTCCCTCTCCTCTCTCTACCTCCACCCCTCTTCCTTTTCTTTCACTCTGTTTGTCTCCCTCTCCATCCATTCCTCCCCCTCTTCTTCTTCTCTCTCTTCCTCATCTCTCCTCTTTCTCACTCCCTCTCCCACTCTCTTTCTCTCCCCCACTCTTTCCTCTTCCTTTCATCTCTCTCCCCCTCTCTCCCTCCACCCCTCTCCCCCCTCTACCTCTTCTTTCCTCCCTTCCTCCTCCTTTTCTTCTCTCTCTCTCCCCCTTCTCTCTCCTCTCTCTTGCTCTCTTGTCTACCCCTCTTTCTCTCTTCCTCTTTCTTTCATCTCTCTCCCTCTCCTCCCTCTCCCTCCACCCCTCTTCCTTTTCTTTCCCTCTGTTTTTCTCCCTCTCCATCCATTCCTCCCCCTCTTCTTCTTCTCTCTCTTCCTCATCTCTCCTCTTTCTCACTCCCTCTCCCACTCTCTCTCCCCCACTCTTTCCTCTTTCTTTCATCTCTCTCCCTCTCCCTCCACCCCTCTTCCTTTTCTTTCCTTCTGTTTTTCTCCCTCTCCATCCATTCCTCCCCTCTCTTCTTCTTCTCTCTCTTCCTCATTCCCCCTCTTTCTCACTCCCACATTCTCTCCTCCCCTCCTCTTTCTTTCATCTCTCTCCCTGTCCTCTCTCGTCCCCTCTTCTCTCCCTGTGTTTGTCTCCCTCTCAGCCCCCCCCCCCTCCCCCCTTCTTCGTCTCTCTCTTCCCCGCCCCTCTCTTTCTCACTCCCCCTGTCTCTCTCTCTGTCAGTACACTTGTATTATCCCTTCTTTCTGCCTAACTCTCAGTGACATGTCTCAGTCACACGGCTCCTCTCTTTGACACAAGACTTCACCCTGTCACTGCTCTGAGCCCCAATGAGGACGACCAAGTCCCACCTCATAATGAACTCCGTTATTATCCGTTAGACGTTATGCCATCGCTGGGATACTAAAAAAAATTGAGAAAAAAAAACTACTTTAAAAAAAATTGATTCATGCAATTCACTTTATATTGAAAAACTGTCATCCCTCTCTCTGTACCTGCAGCTGTTAGACTCGTCATTTTGGTCTTAAAATCTTCATATTAACCCGCTCTACATGATCTGGGTGTTTTTAATTCGCTATTTTGTCCATAAATCAAGATATGAACATTAATAACAGACAAATCAGGCGCCTTCTTTCACAGCGACTGGTCCCGTTAGTGTTAGCAACAGTTTTGATTGACTAAGTGTCTGCTCCATGCCAAACCAGCCTCACTCCTGATTGGCTCTTTGGTTGCTATGATACTCGTGATCAGAATTCCAAATATGGAAATCAGCTACAAATTAGCCGCTATAACTGCTAGCCTCGATGAGCTTCATTTGACTGAAGCTGAACACTGTGGGTGACGTCACACTCACTTAGTCCACTTCTTTATACAGTCTGTGGGTTTAGCATGATGTTGTTCACAGCGTAACCCGCACTTCTTAATCCTTTTTATTTTGGATGTCACTTCCTATTGCTGCGGTCCACTCTGTTTTTAAGTTGCGGGGTCACAGAGGTCACTTCCGAACTCTCTACCTCTCAACGGTCAGGTTTTTTTTCCCAGACTGAAAAAAAGAAATGTGAACTCAAATCCTCACATCTTGACGGCGAGCTACCCAGATCTTATGTGTTAGGACAAAATAAATTGACTTTCAGATGCACTCATCCTACAGCTGATTTTTTTTTTTCTTTGGGATGTAGTTATAGATTTTTTTACTCACCGTGGTCGCAGTCAAACCCCAAGCCTACAAGCGTTATAAGAGTTTGTGGAAAGTAGTAACTATACTGTGGGATATTCTAAAAAAGCAGTAACATCTCTATAGAAAAAAATCCCAATTCCAGTCATTTAAATCACGCAGGACGTTCCCTTTTTAGAGTGTAACAGACGCGGTCAGATTTACACTTCAGGAGGTGTTAAAACTCATTTCTCAGAGTTGTTTTCTTTTTCACACTCGGCTTTAAGGCACAAAGAAAAGTAAACAAACACGAACTCAACAGCCAATGCTCACGGCTCAGAGCTATCATGAAGAACTACATACTACAGCGTTATAAGGGTTAGCACAGATTTTTTTATTTAAGTAAATGATCTACCCCTAGAACCAGACTTTTTGTGCTTGAAGTAAGAAAATACATCTTGTAATGAATGAAACATGTTCTTAATGTAAGTACTTTTAACTTAACAATGTATTATTTTTTGCAGATATACACACTTGTTCTGGTCCGGTTCTGTTTCAATCCCGGTTTAATCCTGGTCTGCTCCAGGTTTAATCTCTTTGAGTTAAATTGTGAACTTTGAAATACATGTTGAATGTGTTCTGATGTTTCTCAAATTGAGGTACATGAACCAGTAGTTGTAGCAAGCTCTGTCAGGTGGTACTTGGACAGTTTGTGGAATTCATTTTATTCACTTTTTAGACATGGTTTAGTTCTAGATTGGACCTGGAATAGTCCTGTTATGGACCTGGTTTAGCCCTCAACTAGACCTGGAATAGTCCTGTTATAGTCCCAGTTTAGTCCTAGATTAGACCTGGTTTAGCCCTAGATTAGACATGGAATCGTCCAGTTATAGACCTGGTTTAGTCCTAGTTTAGACCTGGTATTAGTCCTATTACAGACCTGGTTTAGTCCTAGTTTAGACCTGGTATTAGTCCTATTACAGACCTGGTTTAGCCCTAGATTAGACCTGGTATTAGTCCTGTTACAGACCTGGTTTAGCCCTAGATTAGACTTGGAATAGTCCTGTTATAGTCCCAGTTTAGCCCTAGATTGGACCTGGTTTAGCCAAAGATTAGACATGGAATTGTCCAGTTATAGACCTGGTTTAGTCCTAGTTTAGACCTGGTATTAGTCTTTTTACAGACCTGGTTTAGCCCTCGGATAGACCTAGAATAGTCCTGTTATAGACCTGGTTTAGTCCTAGTTTAGACCTGGTATTAATCCTTTTACAGACCTGATTTAGCCCTCGACTAGACCTAAAATATTCCTGTTATAGACCTGGTTTAGCCCTAGATTAGACCTGGTAATAGCTCTGTTATAGACCTGGTTTAGCGTAGACAATGAACTACAATACAATCTTGTGTTAGCTCAGGGGCTCAGTTGGTCGAGCGTTTTCCCACTGATCTGAAGGTTGACGGTTTGAATGAATCATTTGCGCAGGGATTGGCCAACACACCAGCTGTAGAGACATTTGGAAGATTTATGAACTAGAATCCCTTTAACTGTTTATATAACTGTAAAAATGCTTAGCTATAATCTGATATATTTGAGAAAAGTCCACATGGCATTTAAACAAACCTCTGAATGCACAACATATTCAAACTAATAGGCTGTTTTAAATGTAATAATGGTGCCATCTTGGACCTGGAAAGTTTCTTATCAATGCATGGAAACTTTTTGACATTTTACAACTATGACCTTATCACAACCCAACCAAACTGTCAGACTACTGCATATAAAACTGGACCTATTTTCTTCAATTATTCTCTCTGTTTTGAGATGCCTGCGTTGAACTTTTGACCCCTTTATACGTGTGTGTGGACGTGTCTACAATACCTGCCCAAAGGAACCAGCTGACGATGAACAGAAACCTTTTTATCTACCCAGTCTCCAAATAAAAATGTTTGCAAATGTATCTGACCATTTAAAGTATTAGTAGTTGCGTCCAGTTGGCCAATGAAAACTCGCTCAAACATAAATATGGACATCAGTTACTCAGGAGGGAGGGTTTCTGGTTGTAATCTCGTGTCCATGGGCAAGACACTTCTTCTCTGAATGTGTGAGTATGTGGTTCTCAAAAAACCTGTTGGCCCAGAAATAAAGCCATGCCCTTGTTGGTCTGTCCCAGGGCAGCTGAGGCAACAAGATGAGAGGTGAATTATTATAGAAATGTAAATACAGCCCCATTTTGATACTGTCAATTTTAAAGATTCACTACATAACCTGCCTGTCTCCATAGCGATGCTTTACGGTATGGCTTTAAACGTATCGATCTACCATAGACTGTGTAAAGAAATGGACATAGCTAACACGCTAGTTGCAGTATTCCAAATAGGAATTGAGCTCTGGTTGCAGTTCACATTCTATTGAAAAACCTTCGCTCCTCTCTCCGTAACTCCCGCTGTCAAACTCGTCATTTTTGGTCTTATAATGGTCGTATTAACCCGCTCTACATGATCCTAACGTTTTTATTTCACTATTTTGTCCCAGTCCAGTGCCTGCTTTCCCCCGAGTTTGCTCCCGCTAGCGTTAGCAACAGGTTTGATTGACAGTCTCGTTGCCAGCAGTGCGAGTGGGAGGGGGCGTGTACCTTTAACATTCTCACTCCTGATTGGCTCTTTGGTTTTCACGCTCAGATTTCCAAATATGGTCGCTGGTTGCAGATTAGCCGCTATAACTGCTAGCCTCGATGAGCTTCATTTTGTTGCAACTGAACGCTATCGGTGACGTCACACTCACTTAGTCCACTTCTTTACGCTATTTACATGAGAATAGGCAGATGACACCACTCAGCTAAGTTACAGGTGAGATCTGCGGAGAGGCGACAGTAAGAATGCCTGTTTTTGAGGCAATAAAAACGTGTTAGCTGAAAAAATGCAAATGCAATGCACATTTCAGACAAAGCGGTAATAATCATTCCATGGGGACAAGCAGGTGGCAGATAGGAAAGATTACGTAATGCCCCTTTAAAGACGATGTGCATTTTGTGTGTTCTGGAATGCACTTGGTCTAGCCCTGGTTCTGCTTGGTCACGGTTGGGATAAGGCAGGCTTTATACGGCTCACAGTCACCTCTATCAGTTTGCCAACATTTCAGAAATCCATCGCAGTCAGTTTGTGGATATCAGAGACGCCGGGACAAAGAGGTGCTTCAGAGCAACAGGAAGTGACAGCTACAAAGGCCAGTCTGTGGACGAGCCGATGAAAAGCACTGCTCTGCTTGCTTCCCGGTGCCGACGGCAACACTACACTCACTGTGGATCTATAACTGATATTATCTCTAATGTGGAATTCACTTTTGGTGTTGTCATTAAGGCAGAGGTGAAGATCTTTTTCATAACACCTGTTCTGAGTGAGGATAAGTGAAGCAGCATGTTAACAGTTTGTCCTCAAAGGCCCTGTACCAGACTCTATATAAATGGACATAGCTTAACCTGCTAGCTGCCGCGTTCCAAACAGGAAGTGATTATGGGTGCTCTTCCAGATCCATCGACTCTGGGTCCATTTCACTTTCTATTGGAAAACTGTGGCCCCTCTCTCTGTAACTGCTACTGTCAGATTCATCATTTTTGGTATTAAAATGTTCGTATTAACCCGCTCTACACGATCCTGGTATTTTTATTTCGCTATTGTGTCCATAACTCTAGATATAATTATTAATAAGACAAATCAGCGGTGCAGCTGGGAAGGGATGTTGACCTTGACAGTCTCGCTCCCGATTGGCTCTTTGGTTGCTATGATACTTGCAACTGGAATTCCAAATATGGAAACTAGCTCCAAATTCGTGGCAATATCTGCTAGCGTCGATGAGCTTCATTTAACTGGAGCTGAACGCTGTGGGTGACGTCGCACTCATTTAGTCCACTTCTTTATACAGTCTATGGTCTTGCCCCAGTACAGATATATTGTATAAGCAGCTCTTGAAGTTAAATAAGTTATTTGTGTATGTTGTCTTCATCTAATTTTAAAGCTATTTTATTGTCCAATAATCAGGAAATGTGCGTTAGCTTGCTAGTTGTTGTTTGCTTTACCGTTATAACCATAGACTTTATCAAGAAATGGACTAAGTGAGCGTAACGTCACCCATAGCGTTCGGCTCCAGTCAAATGAAGCTCATCAAGGCTATCGGTTACAAGACGAATTTGGAGCACATCCGAAGCCAGCGGTGCAGGCAGGAAGGACCGTTACCTTCAACGGTTAACAATTCTGTCACTCAAACTTGTTGCTAATGCTGGCGGGAACAGCCTCGGTGAAAGAAGGCGCCTGATTTGTCTGTTTATAAATGTTCATATCTTAATTTATGGACAAAATAGTGAAATAAAAACACCAAGATTGGGTTAATACGAACATTTTAAGACCAAAATGATGAATCTGACAGCAGTAGTTACAGAAAGATGTTCAATGTAAAGTGAATTGGAGCCTGTTTAGAACGTGGCAGGTTAGCTATGTCCATTTATATATACAGTCTATGGTTATGACATAAGTCTGCTCTCGTCGCTGAGAGTTGTGAGAAGCTCTTATAAACTCATCATAGTTAATAGAGATCAATAGAAGTTTTTTTCATGGCCGAGGCTGATACCGATCGTTAAGAATCTGGATCAACCGATGGACGATATTCTCTGCTGATATTTTTGAGCTGATATTTAAGGCAGATTTTGATCATTCTTTAACATTCCATCATTTGATTTTGCTACAAACTCACCCACAGCTCTTTTTTTTTTAACCATAAATCTGTTTTGTCACTTTTGATACTTTTATCTCTTTGCACTTAAGTGTTCAAGGATACTCAAAATTCGTGAGGTAAGTGAGGAATAATATTTGACCTCTGCAAACCGTTTACAATGAACTAGTCCTGTTTTTCACATTTTTAAGGCAGAAAAAAACAGATAAACCAGGTATAATGCACTAAAATGCTGTGTTTTATGCTAAAGTCCTTGTTGAATGACCTGCCTGTACTCGTATTGCGTCTCAGTTGTGTATGTTTGAGTAATGCTGTTTAGCTTGGTCTACCTCTCCAGTCGTCAAAGCGCCCTCTCCTGGTGTTTTGAAATCATTATCCTTCAGTTTTTTAGTTTATCTGAAGGTAAGCAGAGCCATTCCTGGGTAGGCCTGGGATGGGAGACCTCTGGGAATATCAGGTACCACTGTGGCGAGGCAGTGGCTTTAGTGGAGACTGCTGCTGTGTACTTAGACAAGACACGCCCACCTCGGCAAGTATGAATAGCGTGATACATTACCTGAAAATACCTCGTTTTGTTGGCTGTGTCAGGATGCTGCATTTTAAACAGGTGGTCGTGCTGTTTTGCTTGTCTTGGTGCACTATTTGGCATTCGTTTTCTATGATTTGACCAGCAGTATCCAGGCTTACGCTGAGAACGTTTTCAAATTTGCACACATTCGCTCAGTTCAATTCAAGTTTATTTCTATAGCACATTTAAAACTACTACAGCTGACCAAAGTGCTTCACATAAAAGTTAACAAAGAACAAATATACAGATCACATGATACATAAGAAAAGAATGATAAAACACCAAGATATCCTGTTTAGCTAGTATTAAATGCCAGGGAGAAGAGGTGGGCTTTCAGTCTAGTCTTAAACTGCATTAAAAACTGAGAGGATCTGACAGGCAGAGGGCGCTGTTCCATAGTCTGGGCGCTGCCACTGCAAAAGCTCAGTCACCTCTGGTCTTGAGCCTGGCTTTTGTCAGTTGACCTCTGACCTCAGGGCTCTGGGTGGGGTCCGTGGAGTATAGGGCTACAGTAACTCCCTCAAATAGAGAGGACCCATAGAGCGCACACATTTAAACACAATCATTAACCAAATAATGACTAGACTGTGGTTAAACCTTTTAAGATTCCTGGACTAAAATAGGACTAAAAAAATCATTGCAAAATCATTATATTAAGTTCTAAATGTCACAGAGCTATAAACTACTACCTAAAATGTCACCTCATCTGCATATCAACATTATTATATCTCTATCCCTCTCTTTAGTCTCTCAGGACCCCGATGTTAGCTCTAGCTTGGTCTCTTGGCCCAATAAAGTTTTATATTACACAAACCTGACTCTTGTGAGCTTTAGTTCATGTTATAATGCTGTTACCTCACCAAAAACATACCTGGAGTTGTGTTTTGTTTCATTCACACATGTCTGAGTATTCCTGCATTATTTTTCTATCTACATCTCCAAAGCTCAAAATGCTCTGTTCCACCTTGTGATGTCATGAAGTGGTAGTTCTCAAGTTAACAGCTACATTTTACCTTTTCTTCAATAGAAACGGGCAATTCCAGAGCAGAAATGATCCAAATGATTCTAGCGAAGGTGTGTGGAGTTTAAAAACACAGTGGAGCACTTGTTGTATTACCACATGATGACATCACAAGGTGGAACAGAGTGTTTTCCGTTTGAGAGAAGAATTCAGCCTAAATATGCAGGGTTTGTGTGTTAAACGTGTGTGAAACAAAACACAACTCCAGGTATGTTTGTGACGAGGAATTATAAAATAGATAAAAAAATAGCGTCATATGTTCACTTTAATTGTGCCAGGACCTGAGTGTTAGCCGTAGCTTAGCATCTTAGCTGTCTGATTTCATTAATTCACAATGATAAACAAAGGCTGTGGTCTTTTTTGGGTTGGCCTCATGTGCGGGGTCTGACAGCGGAGGAGGGACAGCTATGACAGGACGCCCGGGGAAAAGCAGTTACTGAAGGATATTACTGTTTATCGCGTGTGTGTCAGTCAGGGTGGCAGCTCAAATGACGGCCTTGTCTCCCATGGGTGCTGCAGTTTTAAAGAGGGGGGTATTATGCAAAATCTATATATATAAATCTATTTATATACTTTTTTTTTTGCTTTCCTCCATGTTATAACGTTGCCTGAGTCGGTTTTAAATGTCATTCATGCATATTTGAGTAGCGATCTCTCAACTGCCAGTTTGGGGGCAAGACGTAGTTTTTCGACATTGATTACATTGTACTTTGCCATGAAATATCCAAAAGGTAAAGCCATAAATGTTGAACCAGATCATTTTTTTAGCGATTAGACCTAGACTTATAACTCCCTGTTACACTCACTATTACAACACAAACCTGCTTTATAGTAATATTCATTTTTTACTTTGAGTATCTTGAAAAGCGCTATATAAATAAAATGTATTATTATTATTATTATTATTTATTTTAGCTGTTCCCAACTGTATTAAATATGATTAGCCAATAAAGTGTTGTGACTCTAGTCTGTATTAATAAATGGACATAACTAACCTGCTAGCTGCCGCGTTCCAAATAGGAAGTGACCATGGGCGCTCTTCCGACTCCATCGACTCACTTTCTGTTTAAAAACTGTGGCCCAAATCAGGCGCCTTCTTTCCCTGAGGTCGCTCCCGGTAGTAACAGGTTTGATTGACAGCGTTGCTAAGCGCCTGCTACCTGCTAAACCAGCGGTGCGGGCGGAAAGTGGTGTTACATTCAACAGCCTCACTCCTGATTGGCTCTCTGGTTGCTATGATACTCGGGGTCGAAATTTAAAATGTGGTACTCAGTTATAGCGGCTCCAAATTAGCCGCTATAACTGCTAGCCTTGATGAGCTTCATTTGGAGCCGTCGCACTCACTTAATCCACAGTTTCTACAGTTTTTGGTTGTGATGTCATCTGAAACCCAGCAAATCCAACCCTTCTTACAGTTAGCGTACGATGATGGAAACTTCAAGAAGTATAGTTTTATTAAAAAGTGAATCAAGTACACATTCTTGTATTTATTACTCAGGCCCACTCTTGCTGTGATAATGAACCGAATGTTAGATCTGAATCTCATTTTTTAAAAGAACCAAATCTTTTTCTTTTGTATTTTTCTGCATTTTTATCCTGATTAACGCCAAACCAACACAAGAATCAGCTCAGAAGCAGATCAGGCGACACGAGAGAGAGTTTTGTGCAGAAAAAACATGTTTGGCATCATAATAGCAGTTAGATTTTTAAATTTTTCATTATTATTATCATAGTGCAACGTTTTAATTCAATTCTCATAATTCCAAAGAGTAAACACACTCCCACTCAGTTTGAACTATTTGAAAAACATCTTAGCCTTGGTCGTTTCTCTCTGTGATTATGTGCAGATAAAATGAGCTCTCACATTGGCTTCTGTCGTATAAATAAATAGTATTAGCGCTAGTCTTTTGAACGAGAATAGATCCAAAAGATTCGGATCCCACAAAGGAGCCGAAAGCCCCATCACTAACCTGTACATATGGATTCAAACAGTCGTTCTATTGAGTTTTACACAGAAACAGGGCCTTATCTAACACACATGTTTGATGTTTGATTCCTGTACATCTGCTCCTTCTGTCCCACCACACAGAGTTCACCACAGAAGAGACACTCCCAGGACTCTTTTAGATCCACTCTGCACTGAAGTGGGTTTAGAATCCACTTATTTCAACATGTAATCTGCCATTTTTAACAATTTCTGTGTGAAGAAGAAGAAGAAGAAGACGCCATGAGATGTGTATTACTCTGTTTGAGCATAGACCGGATAAAGAAGTGGACTAAGTGAGTGTGATGTTACCCACAGCGTTCGGTCAAATGAAGCCCATCGAGGCTAGCAGTTTCAGGGGTGAATTTTGAGCTGAGTTGCATGTTTAAAATTCCGACCACAAGTATCATAGCAACCAAAGAGCCAATCTGGAGCGAGAATGTTGCAGGTTACGCCCCTTCCCAACCACGCTACTGGTTTAGTAGCGTGCGGGCACTTAGCAACACTGTCAATCAAAGCTAATGCTAACACTATAGCAGGAGCAACCTTGGGGAAAGAAGGAGCCTGATTTGTCTGTTATTAATGTTCATATCTTGATTTACGGACGCAATAGTGAAATAAAAACACAAGGATCATGAAGAGTGGGTTAATATGAACATTTTAAGACCAAAATGACGAGTCTGACAGCAGCAGTTAGAGAGAGAGGAGTGGCAGTTTTTCAATAGAAAGTGAATTGGAGCCAGAGTCGATGGAGCCAGAAGCGCACCCACACTCACTTCCTATTTGGAACGTTAGCCATGTCCATTTATATATACAATCTATGAGACAGACTAATAATAAAGGGTTACTCAGACATGTGTGAATGAAACAAAACACGACTCTGGGTTAGTTTTTTATAACACGAGAATCTATTTTAAGAAATATAGGACTTTTAAAACTAAAGTCAGATATATCAACTTTTATGCTTGTTTCTTTCTTCGTGTTTTATGTTGCACCTCAGGGCCACCACTAGTAAATGACATCTGTAATTTCCCCTGTGGATCAAGTCTAACTTATTGCTGCATATCTTCAAAACATGCCAAACGCTTTTCCAAATCTGATATTATGCTGCAGACGATGTGTTGCCCAAAGCCATATAACAGATTTGTAGTTGATTTTCATTTAATTTGTGGGGTTATGGAGGGCACTCGGAATCAGCTGGTGTTATTTTTGATGGAGAACTGCCCATTGGCACAGAGCAAGTTTCTGGCTTCCTGGTTTATTCAGAGCTCTGCTGAGTTTGGAGGAGTTGGAGGTGTCTTGTGAGCAATCCAGATGGTATTTTTCCATTTTAACTTTCTAGTTTTGGATGTTAAAGGGAGATATGAGAGGAAGAGTGTTGGTCTATTTAGTGTGCGCTTTATGTTAGACTGTATATAAGACTATGGCTGTGTCGGAATGTCACTCACACTATTCCCTACAGGGGGCGATATTTAGGGATCACGCTGTTTTTACTGCTGTCTGAATGATCAAGGAGTGGAAAAAGTAGTGCACTCAAAATTTCCCACGATGCACCTTGAAAAGTAGTGGGCATCAGTGTCAGAAAAATAACAGCACGGCGACAACAGGGAACTGGACACAACACAACTGAATAAAGCAGATTATGAGCAATACACTTTTAAATACAGTTGTCCCTCACTATATCGCGGTTCACCTTTCGCAGTCTCACTATTTCGCAGATTTTTTTGGTGCAATTTTGTATGCTTTTTTTTTTTTTTTACAGTGTATGAACGTGCATTGTGTTCTGCGTCCTGATTGGCTGTTGGACTGTAGACCATTGTGTTGTGCGTCCTGATTGGCTGTTGGACTGTAGACCATTGTCCATCAGTCTCCTCCGTGCCGTGTCTCCTGTACAGTACAGAATGTGTTCAGACAAATTTACATAAACGTTGGATCGCAGTGTGACTCTGAAGTGCTGTACGTTTGCAATTTGTTTTCTCCCCGACAAAACCCACAATGTCGATGAAACGTTCTGCACCGACAAAGACGCCTACGAAGGTTTGAACTTTGAGAGAGTTTAAACGAGAGAGAAATGTGAGGAAATGTTAACGCCTGTGTGAGAAAAGTGTATAAAGTGTGTGGTGAGGGGTTTTACAGACAAAAACATAGAGAATAACAGTAAAAAATAAAGCTGACTACTTGGCGGATTTCGGCTATTGCGGGTAATTTTTAGAACGTGACCTCCACGATAAACGAGGGACCATTGTAAAGCGTTATGGTGGAACGTTGCTAGCGTTAGCCGCTTACTTTAGCTTGAGCTGTTAAAAGAGCGAGAATTTCCACATCACAGACAAAAATGTTAAAATCCAGTCTGTTTACGTCTGGACAAAAACATGTATGGTCATTATTAGCCCATAAACACTTGTGTCAGTCCAATCTGAGCATTATTTATCATAGTGTTGAGCCTTTAGACTTTTTTTGACCTAGTGAGCTGTGTGTTTGACTCTCTCTGTGAATGAGTCTCTATAAAGCCCGCTAAAGAGTGCAGGGCTGTGTAGTGAGTGAGGGGTTAGGCACTAGGATAGACATTTGGACATCCAGATCAGATCAGTGGAGAGGCTCAAAGTGTTTCTTTTTTTTTAGCAATGAAAAAAACAGTAACTGAATAAATGCAAGATGGATATGTTTAATGCCATATGTCAATCGTTTCATGAGTAACATCACCTACCATGGAGACAAATGTGGAACGCTATCCCCTTATAAACTCATCATGGTGAATAATAAGACAAGTGAGGAATAACTTTGGACCACTGCAAACTGTTTAAAATGAAAACTACCGGTAGTTCTGATTTCCATGTTTTTAAGAGAATGGAACTCAGGTATATTAATCAAATAATCTGCATTCTTGCGTTCAAAGTGGTGCAAATATACTTCAAAACTTGTTTATTTGATTGGGTCAAAGGGAGTTATAATCCACGTCAGTCTAGATGCGCCTCCGCTCCTCTGTGTAAACATATGAGCGGAGCTGATCAGACCCAGTGCTCGTAACACTAACACTCCGCAGATATAACGGCCTTATCTCAACTCTCGGAGCATTGGTTGTTTTTGTAAAAATGCCTCTTAAACCCCCAACTCCAAACTGTGAGAGGAATATTTGAAAATTCTTTCGATTTCCCTGCGGTTATTTTAAAACTCTTGTGGGTCTCGTAAATGTTTAAAATAGCAGATGCTGTTCATTGTTTGCGGCTCGCAGCTTTCCATTTTGTTGTCATTAGATGCAATTTTAAGACCAAGCAGGACTACACAATGTTTTACTGTTGTGTGGGGACGAGGACAACATAATGAGTCTTTAATGCTCTGTAAAGGTAGAGCTATTATGTATACAACAGGCCTATTCAAACAAACTAATCTGGACCAGCCCTTTTTCCAAATATTCAGATACTTTCTCTCGTTTTCTTGGTTTAGATGTGTTTTCTGAGGTTAGCTTAGACGTTGTTTAAATCAGACCAATTCTGCAAAATGGACTTTTCAGAGAATTTTACCCATGTGTCATGTTTTACCCATGTTTCCTTTTCCCTGATGCTCTAAAGTTGTATTAGGAGTCATTCGTGCATGTTTTTTTTAATGTTTTTTAATGCCGATCAACCCCCATTTTCATTGTCCTGATTTAGTCCATGTTTAGTCTTGGTTTAGTCCATGTTTAGTCCTGGTTTAGTCTTAGTTTAGTCCATGTTTAGTCCAGGTTTAGTCCTGATTTAGTCCATGTTTAGCCCTGGTTTAGTCCTGGTTTAGTCCTGATTTAGTCCTGATTTAGTCCTGGGTTTAGTCCTGGTTTAGTCCTGGGTTTAGTCCTGGTTTAGTCCTGGTTTAGTCCTGGTTCAGTCCTGGTTTAGTCCTGGTTTAGTCCTGGTTTAGTCCTGATTTAGTCCTGGTTTAGTCCTGATTTTGTCCATGTTTAGCCCTGGTTAAGTCCTGATTTAGTCCTGGTTTAGTCCTGGTTTAGTCCTGGTTTAGTCCATGTTTAGTCCATATTTAGTCCTGGTTTAGTCCTGATTTAGTCCATGTTTAGTCCTGGTTTAGTCCTGATTTAGTCCTGGTTTAGTCCTGATTTAGTCCATATTTAGTCCTGGTTTAGTCCTGGTTTAGTCCATGTTTAGTCCATATTTGGTCCTGGTTTAGTCCTGATTTAGTCCATGTTTAGTCCATGTTTGGTCCTGGTTTAGTCCATGTTTAGTCCATATTTGGTCCTGTTTTAGTCCTGATTTAGTCCATGTTTAGTCCATGTTTGGTCCTGGTTTAGTCCATGTTTAGTCCATGTTTAGTCCATATTTAGTCCTGGTTTAGTCCTGGCTTAGTCCTGGTTTAGTCCATGTTTAGTCCATATTTAGTCCTGATTTAGTCCATGTTTAGTCCATGTTTGGTCCTGATTTAGTCCATGTTTAGCCCTGGTTTAGTCCTGATTTAATCCTGATTTAGTCCATATTTAGTCCTGGTTTAGTCCTGGTTTAGTCCTGGTTTAGTCCATGTTTAGTCCATATTTAGTCCTGGTTTAGTCCTGGTTTAGTCCATGTTTAGTCCATATTTAGTCCTAGTTTAGTCCTGATTTAGTCCATGTTTAGCCCTGTTTTAGTCCTGGTTTAGTCCTGATTTAGTCCTGGTTTAGTCCTGGTTTAATCCTGGTTTAGTCCATATTTAGTCCTGGTTTAGTCCTGATATAGTCCATGTTTAGCCCTGGTTTAGTCCTGATTTAGTCCATGTTTAGTCCACGTTTAGTCCATATTTAGTCCTGGTTTAGTCCTGGTTTAGTCCTGTTTAGTCCTGGTTTAATCCTGGTTTAGTCCATGTTTAGTCCATATTTAGTCCTGGTTTAGTCCATGTTTAGTCCATGTTTAGTCCATGTTTAGTCCATGTTTAGTCCTGATTTAGTCCTGATTTAGTCCATGTTTATGTCATATTTGGTCCTGGTTTAGTCCTGATTTAGTCCATGTTTAGCCCTGGTTTAGCCCTGGTTTAGCCCTGGTTTAGCCCTGGTTTAGTCCTGATTTAGTCCATGTTTAGTTCATATTTAGTCCTGGTTTAGTCCTGATTTAGTCCATGTTTAGTCCATGTTTAGCCCTGGTTTAGCCCTGGTTTAGCCCTGGTTTAGTCCTGGTTTAGTCCTGATTTAGTCCATGTTTAGTCCATGTTTAGTCCATGTTTAGTCCATGTTTAGCCCTGGTTTAGTCCTGATTTAGTCCTGGTTTAGTTCTGCATTTGTCCTGGAAGCAACCACAGTAAAAAAAACGGCCTATTCAGTTTCTAATCTTGTCCACATTCCTCCATCCATCCAAAAAAATCAAATACTTTCTCTTGTTTATTGGTTTAGTTACTCTTGGTTTAGACCCATTTTTGGCGGGTTAGTACTAGTTTAGTCCTTATTGAATCCTGCTTTAGACCTGGTTTAGTCCTAGTTTAATTCTGGGTTAGTCCTGGAAGCATTTTGCAGGTAAGGCATCTGACATAAAAGATATAGAAATGTTATGAGTTGGCTGTCGGCTTTACCACCTGCAGTTTATGAACTAGATCTACGATATGTCCGTAGAGCGTTTGTCTAATGATCTGAAGGTTGGCAGTTCAAATCCCGCTCTCGACATAAACGTCATCGGTCGAGCGGTTAGATCCACTGACCCACAGGTTGGCGGTGCGATTCCAGCTCCCACAGATGAATGCTGTTGTTGTGTCCTTTGGCAAGACACTTAACCCACCTCACCCCCATTGTCTGCGTACCCTGGTGTGTGAATGTGTGCGTGAATCGGTCAGTGGTTCCTTGATGTAAAGTGATTTGAATTTGGAAAAACGCTATATTTAACCAAAAAGAAGCAGCACTGAGAACGAAAATTACCCACAATCCTCTGAACTGTTCCTGTGATTCTTTGACACTGACAGATGTTCTTGGTTTAACACACAAAACTCCCAAAGCAACACTTTATTTTGTTTACAAATAAAAAATTCTTTCTGTGGCTACAAGTTCACATTCCCACATCTTCACTGCCTCCAAACACAAACAGTTTTCCAAAGAGTCCGTTCGGATACGTCAGAATTCCGTGTTTTGTGTAGGATTTCCAAAGTTCAGTTGAAACGTGCGTCACATGTGTAGTGCCAGAATGGATTGTCCCAAAGTAACTCCGAAAGGTCACCCAAATGTCTTCATCGCTCTCCCGTTTTTTCCCCAGAAAGCCAGAAGCGTGTCGGATATAAATACTACCATTTATTTTACTCCTACGCGCTCATTGTTGTGACAAATGGACAGTTAGTTACACAACACGATGGCTTTAACATGTGGAGTATTAACTGTAACACACAAAATATTTAAATCACTATGTTTCCTTTTATTGATTTGAAACGCTAAACTGCACCAAAAACAACAAATGAACATGTTTTATAAGTTTCACTTTCGTTTTTGAGGCCCACATTACAATCAGCGTTAATGAAACTACTGCACATCGCGTCAGGTTTGTGAAGCTGTAGTGTGTTGTTTGGCATCATGTTTTTGTATATTTATGGAGGATTGTCACAGCTTGTGGGCAGAGCATTGGACTTTCTTTGGAGTGTGGAGCCAGAGAGATCGCTAAGTTACTCAAACATGCATGGATGATATTTAAAACCACTACAGACATGTTTTTAATGAGGGAACAATGGAAGAACGCTCCACACAATCGATTTTGCATTAATACCATTTAACAATAACAGTCTTTGCAAAACAACAAAACATCGTGTTATATTAAAGATGCTGTACCTGATTTGTACCATTTAAAAACATAAAAAACAGAAGTAGTTCATTTTAAACAGTTCAGAGCAGTCCAAAGTTATGTCTCGCTTATCTTATGCATTCAGAACGTCCTAATTATTCACCATGATGAGTTTATAAGCGCGTTTCACAACTTTCACAACAACAGAAGCATGCTGACCACACATTTCCTGTTCATTTTTTCTCAGTTTTGCATAACTATTGTGATCTTGACGACCTTGTTAACTGGTAACCTTATGGTTGTTGGGCAAAAACTTCACCCACTACAGCATAGCACATACTACACTACACACATGTACATGATTGAGCTGTCAGGGCATGTACAGCTCTGAATGACACACAACTCCAAATGAAAGTACGACATTTTCACGACCTTTCAAACTCTGGATCCGGTCGATATTTTGACTCCCTCTCTCTCTAAACTAATTATCTCCTTTGTCTCTTATTTTTAGGACAAGAGGGCTTCAACTCCCGCTCCCTGGCCCTACAAGCGCAGAAGAAAATCCTGAGTAAGATGGCTACGATGGTGGTCGCTAACATGCTAACGGACGACACGAGCAGCGAGATCCTGGACGAGCTCTACAAGGCGAGTCGCGAATTCACCAAAAGCAAGAAGGAGGCGCACAAGATCATCAAAGACGTCATCAAAATCGCGCTGAAAATCGGCATCCTGTACCGCAACCACCAGTTCAGCCCCGACGAGCTCGACACGGTGGAGAGATTCAAGAAGAAGATGAACCAAGCGGCCATGACGGCGGTGTCCTTTTACGAAGTCGACTACACGTTCGACAGGAACATCCTCTCCGAGTTGCTTTTGGAGTGTAGAGACCTGCTTCATGCAATTGTTGAGCAACACCTGACGCCGAGGTCGCACGGCAGGATCGATCACGTCTTCAACCATTTTGCCCACGTCGAGTTTTTGACGGAGTTGTACGGCGACCAAGACGAGTACAGAGTGTCGCTACGGAAGATCTGCAACGGAATCAACAAACTGCTGGATGAAGGAACGCTTTAACCTCTGAACTTTGACCCGTCCCGAGCCACTCCTGACCTGTCCTACTGCCCTTTGGGTCTTTTCACTGCATTATACAGAGGTTTTCTTACAGAGGGGAGGCTTTATGAAAATGTGTGTATATTTCTCACAATGGGGGATTTTTATCTCTTCTAAAGCTACACTGTGTAACTTTTCTGGTGTGGGGGGAAGGGGGGGTCCACAATCTGCTTGTCTGCATGGAGATATTGCCTTACCTGGAATGTCCCACAGTATGGTATTAAGCTTAAATCAGACCTGTTGTGCTTGTGTCTGCTCTGTAATTATAATCTATGACACCTGTGGATCTTTATGTTAGAATTTGCTCATTTAAAATTCTAATATTCATCTAAAACGACTTAATTTAAAAAAAAAAAAAAGTCAGCTGAGGTCCTCGTTAGAAAATTGCGGTGTCCAATGGGAGCCGACGGCGCCGTAAACGTCATCGCAAACAAAGAGCTGTGTAGCTGTTGGCGCCCTCTATGGATAAATAGATTTTTTTTTTCATTTGTACCAAAACGATTACGCAACGCTGCTGAATTCTACGAGTATCACCGGTTAAGAAAATAAAATTGGAGAACGAAGTGCGTACCAGTGGTGGTGAAAAATAAGCGATTAAAGATTACTCAAACACGAATCACTCCGAAAACAACTTCAGAGGGTCAATGAGAAGGAAGCGACTATAACATGATTAAACGCTCTGACAAGTCAATTTTGCATAATAGGTCTGATTTAACTATCTTGCCTTTCCACAACCACAGATGTCGTCATTGCTCAAAAATACACTGAAATACACTCCCTGGCCAAAAAAAAAGTCGCTACTAAAAAAATAAAAAAGCTCACACACTCTAATATTTCGTTGAACCGCCTTTAGATTTGATTATGGCATTGTTTCGATAAGCTTCTGCCGTTATTTCCATCCAGTGTTGCATTAATTTTTCACCAAGATCTTGCATTGATGGTGATAGAGTCTGACCGCTGCATTCTTAGAGCAGCATCACTTCTCCACAGATCTGACCTGTAAACTCAGCTTGGACCTTTCACCTGCTTGTCTCCATGTCGATAGATAAGTTTAATGCCGAACTACGGAACATTCCAGGCAAAGCTTCAATATAAACTTGTTAATGGCCATAATGAGTCTCCATGTTGGTATAATAATTACATTTGGATTGTAGATTTCATCAACTCCGTGAGATTGGATCCTGTTTAAAATGAGTTTGTCCAGCCTATTCCACAGACGTACCGGTCACAATACATTTACAAAACGTGGGTGAAACTTTTCCATGTATGACTTGGCTTTAATCAAAGAGATAAATGTAAAAAAAAAAAAAAAAACTAAGCCAGACTCATTTACAGACCTGCTTTACTCTCCATTACATAAGCCCCCTGTTTAAAAGTGGAAAACTCTCTTTGCAACTTGAAATTACCGAGCACCTACTCTTCCTCATCTGTGTTTGTGATAATTATAGTTGATTGTAAAATGGCCATGTTTGGGGCTCATCATTCACAATGGTCCAGCTCACACCACAGTCATTTTTCTGCTATAATGAAATGATAATTAAACTCCAAGCCAATCATCGTCTGTAAGTTTGTCTGCTAAAGCTGAAGTGTTACTCCTAAAACTTCATCAGATACATCAGCGTTACTGCCTCACTGAAGGGTCGATTTCTGTCTATTTTAAAGATGCACGGTGTAACTTTTCCGGGGGGGGGGGTCTACAACCTGCTCGTCTGCATGGAGATATTATTGCCTTACCTGGAATATCCCGTAGTAATGCATTAAGCTTAAGTCAGACCTATTGTGCTTGTGTCTGATCTATGACACACATCAATCATTATGTTAAAATTTGGACATTTTAAATCACAATATTCACCTAAAATGACTTAATAAAAGAGACAAATCCGTTGACTTCGGTTTTATAAAAGTGGGAGCTGACGTCGGCGTAAACGTCATCACGACAAAGAGCTGTGTAGCTGTCGGCGCCCCCTATGGATAGCTGCACATCACACTAACGAGCAGCGGATTTTTTTTTTTATTTTTTTTTTTTATTTGGACCAAAATGACTTGAACAGTTTGATTTATGGACCTTTAAAGTTGAGTTATCCAATTTTAACACCACAGACTAAGAAAATATTTAAATCCAGAGGTGGGTAGAGCAGCAGAGATTTTACTCGAGTAAGAGTAACATTACTTCAGAATAATATTAAGTATCAAGCAGAAGTACAAAATAGTGGTCTAAGAAATTACTCTGGAGTAAAAAGAAATTGGGCACAAGTACTACTCTAGTAAGTTGAAGTTAAAGTACAGTATTTTCTGGACTATATGTTGTACTTTTTTTCTTTTCATAGTTTGGATTGGGGTGCGACTTATACTCAGGAATGGTGCCATCTGTGTATATAATTTCACATCTTCGTTACGGTCACACTGACAACCTGACAACCTGCGTTTTTTTCTTCAATATTATGCATTTGTTGACTTTTCTGACTACTCCGGAGCAACTTATAGTCCAGAAAATACGGTAATTGGAAGGACAAAACATGAAATAATGCACCAAATCTGATATTTTCAAACTCAAAAATGAGCCAAGCTGAATCATATCTGAAGGAGCAGCAAGAAACACAAACATTCAAATCATTTCATATTGTCAACGTAAAGCTCGAGTTACTTTAGATTTACTCACAATGGGAAGAGGAACCACAACTTTTACTCAAGTGAGAGTAGTTATTTCAATGCAAATATTACTCAAATAGGATTAAAAGTACTACCGCTGCTAGAAAAGTACAATTTCTTTCAAAAGTTACTTGAGTAAATGTAACTGAGCACTACCCACCTCTGTTTAAATATCGTTCCTCGCTCTCACAAACCCAACATTTATGAATTTTTGGGCACATTCACGACTTTAGAACATATTTTTTCATATTGCATAGTGAAACTGGGATGGACCACTCAAGCTCAGCCAATCAGAGCGCTGCTTTCGGCTCTTCTCTTACTTCCTGGTTGATGAGAAATATATTGCTGGGTTTCAGACGACATCACAACATTGTACAGGCCAATATTATTTCACACAGATGTGGGGCAGCTAAATGAATACTGTTAAATTTCGTTGTTTTATTCAATATTTGTGAATTTACCTTTTGGATATTTCATAACAATGTATTTAATAGGAAAAGGCTTTCTCTTGCCCCCAACTGAGAGTATCATCATCATCATCATCACATTTTAAAATCTGAAAACCACCAATATTTTGTTATTAACCCCAGACTGTCCGCAGTGGCCTCATTGGATAAGTTGGCGTTAAAGGGCCATATTCCGCTATTTTCTGACCTAATTATAATGTTGTTTCCTCATCACAAACAGACCTGGAGTTGTGTTTTGTTTCATTCACACATCCTTATCATGCAAACCCTGCATTTTTAGACTTGTTTTTTCTCTCAAACAAAAAACAACAACTAAACACTCAGTTCCACCTTGTGATGTCATGTGGTAATACAGTCAAACAGACGGATCTTTAATTATTTTTGTCCCGTGAGATCATAACAAATGTGCATTAGAGCTGGCCCGTCGGTATACAGCGCATGCACCACTAATACTACAAATCCCAGAATGCTTTGCTAATACGCTGGTACATAGTCGAGACCAGTAAGTGCCCCTCCTTTTCTGTTTACACTCATGAGCAACCAAGCTACTAGTCACCTCAGCCAAATGAATTACTACAGAGAGAAACGTTATTTATTTTATTTCAATAAGACATGAACACTACTAATGTGTCTTTTATTTGAGATTTAATTTCTCATATGTTTGTAATATCAAGCTTGAGTTGTTCCAGATTTTGCATATGAAAAGGTTAAACGTATCAGGTGCAGTCAATTTTTAAATATTGACTTTGGCCTGAGAATTTGTCTGTTTTTAATTTTGGCCCTGTGTGAATGTGAGTTTGACACGTCTGTTTTAAACTCTCTTCACTAGAATCATTTGGATCATTTCAGCCCTGGAATTGCTCATCTCTACTGAATAAAAAGTACAAGCTAGTTGTCAACTTGAAAACTACCACTTCATGACATCACAAGGTGGAACAGAGCATTTTTGAGCTTTGGAGATGTAGAAAGACTAATAATAAAGGGCTACTCAAACATCAGTGAAACAAAACACAACTTCAGGTCTGTTTTTGACGAGGAAACATCAGTATAACAGGTTTGAAATTATAATCTACTTGACTCATAACAAGTCTGTATTTCAGTCTCTTTCTGTGTGTTTTTTCTACTTGGTTGTGATCTACCTTTCCAAATTGTACCCTCTGCTCTCCCCTCTGTAACACCTCCTCTGCCCCCTCCTCTGTCTCTCATCGAGGGGGAAAAATACTCTCCAAACTCAGTGGGTTTTTGCTGTGCTCTGGGACCCGTGTCTTACATCTCTTTCCTGTGCTCAAATGTACTGTACAAAATGGCCAAAAACATGTGCGTTTGTGTTTCGCTGTGTGTGTGTTTGTGCCGAGTGTGTACATGCGACCGGTGTTGTGTGTCCCCGCTGTGTCAGTCTTATACGATGATGTAACACTTTTATTAAAGATCTCTGGTAAACCAAACACACGACGCTATGGGGACTTATTTCAGACTGTTCAGAAACATGCACTACTCACAATATGTAATAATAAAGAGAAGAAAAGGTGGAAGAAGTACTCAGTTCTGTTACTTAAGTAAAAGTACAGATATCAGAGCAAAAAAAAAAAAAAAACTCAAGTAAAAGTATCACATGGGAAAATGCTTAAGTAAAAGTACTGACGTATCTGATTCAAAATGTACTTAAAGAGCAAAAAGTTAAAGTATTTGACACAGATTTTGAGGTCTTATAAAGCTTCAAATGTAGCATTTTGATAAAGATGTGTGCTGAATTTTGAACAGAAATGATTGAATCAATATATTTTTTTCTGTCTGATTTTATTTGCATAATTTTATTTGCTCAAATTATGAAGTTGCTAAAAATAGCCCCTCAGCCTTTTTCAGCAGGTCTCAAAGAGTAATAAAAATAATAAATACTTTTACTTTTCAGTCCAGTTCAAAAATGTAGTGGAGTAGAAAGTACAGATACTGCTCTCAAATGTAGTGAAGTAAAAGTAAAACGTATTCACTTTAAAATGTACTTAAGTAAAGTACAGATACTAATTTATAATTAAGTACTTTACTACTTTTACTTTGTTACATCCCACCACTGTTCGTAACACAATAACATTTGGTTTTGTTGGTAAAAAATCTAAAACAGTTTTGGTCTCTTCACTGTCATATAGTGAATTATCTTAGCAACGCTGTCAATCAAACCTGTTGCTAACGCTAGTGGGAGCGACCTTGGGGAAAGAAGACGCCTGATTTGTCTGTTATTAATGTTCATATCATGATTTACGGACACTATAGTGAGAAAAAAAAAACAGGATCATGTAGAGCGGGTTAATATGAACATTTAAGACCAAAATGATGAATCTGACAGCAGCAGGTACAGAGAGAGGGATGACAGTTTTTCAAATTAAAGCGAATTGGAGCCAGAGTCGATGGAGCAGGAAGCGCATCCATGATCACTTCCTGTTTGTACTGCGGCGACTAGCAGGTTAGATATGTCCATTTATATATACAGTCTATGGTTTTAACGCAGTATAGATGGTAAAACTTCTCTCTTTCTAAAAAATATCTGCCATTTTTACCAATCAAAATTATACAAAAACAAAAAAACAATAACTTCATGTTGACGTCTCTTTCTACTCAACTTTTTAAGCAAAATATCTGTTGTGGTGTGAAGTCTTTCAGTTTTGTTTTGTTTTTTGTTGAGATTACA
This sequence comes from Periophthalmus magnuspinnatus, assembly GCF_009829125.3. Taxonomy (NCBI): domain Eukaryota; kingdom Metazoa; phylum Chordata; class Actinopteri; order Gobiiformes; family Gobiidae; genus Periophthalmus; species Periophthalmus magnuspinnatus. The sequence goes on along the minus strand of NC_047128.1, from coordinate 2,508,948 downwards.
TTGATAGTTGCTATGGAAACATGCCTGGCTGTGAAGGCGCCTGGGGCATTCAGAGGCTAGAATGAGGTCTCGTTATATATAGAGGTTTTGCACTGACATCATTTTATTTGAAAAATGCCCCTCAGCGTTCTGACGGCATAACTATGGACAGACAAACAGACAAAATGTGTTTCTTTGCTTCTTTTGGCTTCATATTTGTCCATTCAGCTATTTGTTTTAGATCGAATTAGCTTTATATGGCAAAATATTAAATGAAAGTAGTTTAACTGTTGTTGCTGTGAGTGTGCTAGCTTGTTAGCTAACAAAAGTGGGAGATACAGAACACTTCCACTCATCTCAAAACAATCAGATCCCCCCAGGAGTAAAAAAGGGGAATATATTGTCACATGTTTAGCTAAAATATAGTTTTAGCTCAAATACAGAAAACTGTGCTTGAAAATTAGCATAAGGGGAAAAAAAAAATGTTACGCGCCCTTTTCAGAATTTTATTTACCAACCCAAGTGTGTCCCAGTTTTGAAAATCTGGTCACCCTAAAATCAAATTAGCTTTAAACAGCAAGATGTTAACTGAAAATAGTTTAATTGTTGTTGCTGTGACTGTGAGTTTAGCTAGCTTGTTAGCTAATGATAGAGGGAGATGAAGGACACAGGATAGTAAAAAGGGGAATATACTGTCACATGTTTAGCTAAAATACAGAAAACAAAGCTTGAAAATGACCAGAATGCAAAAAAAAAAAATAAAAAAATCCACAGAGATCCTCAGATTATGACAGACACAAGTGAGCCGAGAATTGACGATGTTACGCTCATATGTTGCGCTTTATTCATACAAACCATCTCAACCCAGGTGTGTCATAGAGTTTTTTATTAAGTTTATTAACAATAATATCCCCACAACAATTAATTTCTTCAGCAAATGGACTCAGAAACATGTTTTTAAGGAGGGAAAGATTCAGTTCATGTGCGTCTGATCCAAAGTCTGTATCAGTGATAGTTCCTTTTGTTTAGCTAACCGTTAACTGGTTTTCTACTACTGTTAATTCGATTTTCTTGTTTTAAATGTCACATCCAAGCTAAACATTTCACAGAATTGTAGACTTTTGTATTTGTTTTTAGACTGGAGCAGCTCTTGTCATTGAGACTCATTATAAAACTGTAAACTTTTATGATGTCATCTGAATAACCTCTATATAGACCAACTGTTGTATGGACGTCTATGCCAGGCCAACTTCTATATATAACACAGACAGATTTGACCTACTTAATTAGGGGGACCAGATTTTCAAACTTCCAAAATGGGACACACCTGGGTTGGTGTAAATAAAACTGTGAAAAGAGTAAACGTAACACTGTCATAATCTAAGGGACGACTGTTGTTCCATTTTTTTTTTTGCCTTACGCTCATTTTCAAGATCGTTTTTCTGCATTTTAACTAAACAAATGACAATATACTGCCCCCTTTTTCTGTTGGCAGCGATCAGATTGGTTAAAAATAGAGACACCTGGAACATTTCTTGCATAAAACTGGGTCAAATCTCTGTTTTTAGATAAATCGGCTGAGGCAAGGGACATGGGTCTCAAAACTGGGACTGTCCCGGGTCAATAGGGACGTCTGGTCACCTTATACTTAATAAAAACAGTGAGAACGAACACATGTAAATGGTATTTTAAGAAATGAGCATAACACGTTGTATTGTGTTAATTTGAAAGTACAGTATGTCCTTGGAAACAGACAGTTATGTCCACTTTGGTATATTCTCCGTGGAGATTCATTTTACACTGTACTTTGGAACATCAGAGCGAAAGGAACACATTTTCCATGGAAACAAAGAGGAAGAGGCCCAGGCCAAGTAAGAGTCAGGCTTGTGGAGATGCAAGCCTGCTCACAGTAATGACACAACGCTAAAAAGTTACAAATTGTGGCTTTAATGCAGAATATAAAACTATGCTATATGTAACAGCACTGGTCAGGTTTAGTTCCAGTAAATATCACACTTTTCTATTGGGCCAAATTTAGCTAAAATTGAAATTACTGACTGATATTTATTTTTGAGCAGTTGTTTCTGTCGTACTTTTATTTACAAATTAAACTCCTAAATGGTTTTGAATGTAAACTTGTAAAACTAGAACTAACTATCTTTTCGGAAATGCTTAAAGAAGGTATAATGTTCTTGTGTCTCTCTACAGTTATATCATAATGTTATAATTTGCACATTTTAAATCGTAATTCTCATCTAAAACAACATAATAAAAGAAACAAGTTTGCTGATTAGAAAACTGCGGTGTCCAATGGAAGCTGACCTCACCGTAAACGTCATCGCAACAAAGAGCCGTGGAGCGCCGCAGATCACGCCAACGAGCAGCGGATTTTTTTTTCCTTTGCACCAGAATGACTATGCGACGCTGCCAAATCCTACGCATATCATCGATTAAGAAAATAAAACTGGAGAATGAAGTAAGTACAGTCACAGTGGGCGTGTACCGGTGGTGGTGAAAACGAGGATCGATCGGCAAAAAGATTACTCAAAAATACACGAATCACTCCAAATACTGTACAACTTCAGAGAGTAAATGAGAAGGAAACAACTATAACATGTTTAAAAGCTCTGAAAAGTCGATTTTGTATTATAGGTCCACTTTAAACTCACGAAGCTTGCTAAACATTTTTCATGACCCTAATCCAACCACAAACATCACAAGCCGGATTTGATTTACTCATTTTCCTGAGCTAACTCCAGACTGGAAAAGCCCAGACTTAAGCTGATTTTCACATCTCTCTCATACATAAAATCCCAGCTTTAGTTCCTGCCTATAAATTTAAGAGCTGGTACTAACCCTGATGAGAGCTGCAGACATCTGGTTCACCCTCCATTTGAGCCCATCTCCAAACCTTATATTTAACCACTGTGAGGATTTGTGATCGCTCATTTGTCATGTACGCCCCATTAAACTCCGTGTAATGCTGATGTGGCTCCAGATGACTTCTTTTGGCAGGAAGTGAAGAAGTTTACCAGTTTTACACAGTGACCACTCTCTGGGGAGCACCAAAAATGGACCACCCACTCAGCAGACCGCCGCAGTCACTAGTGAATTATGGGGGTTCAGATATTTGGAGGAGAGAGGTCTGGACAAAGCGGTGAAGTATCTCCTATAACTTAATTTACTGGTTAGACGCATAGACTGTATATATAAATGGAGATAGCTAACACGCTAGCCGCCATGTTCTAAATAGCAAGTGATCATGGGCGCACTTCTGGCTCGGTCGATTTTGGCTTCAATTAAGGCAAAGCAAGTTAATCTGTATAGCACAATTCGTACACAATGTAATTCAAAGTGCTTTACACAATAGAAAACCTTCAGGAAGACCATTCCAGGTTTAACAATTCAGTTTACCCTGGAAAAATGTGGCCTCTCTCTCTGTAACTGCTGCTGTCAAACTCATCATTTTGGTCTTAAATGTTCGTATTAACCCGCTCTACATGATCCTGGGTTTTTTATTAGCTATTTTGTCTCTGATTCAAGATATGAACATTAATAACAGTCAAATCAGGCGCCTTCTTTCCTCGAGTCCACTCCCGCTAGCGTTAGCAACAGGTTTGATTGACAGCGTTGCTAAGTGCCTGCTCCCTGCTAAACCAGCGGTGCAGGAAGGGGCGTTACCTTCATCAGCCTCGCTCCGTATTGGTTCTTTGGTTGCTTTAATACTCCCTATAACTGCTATACTCCATGAGCTTCATTTGACTGGAGCTGAACGCTGTGGGTGATGTCACACTCACTTAGTCCACTTCTTTATACAGTCTGTGGTTAGACCTCACCAGTAAAATGGCCGACTGGTTTAGTTGGTCTTGATGTGGTTAGATTCATATAAGTAGTCATTGGCAGTGATCTCTTAATTGATGTACAGTGACAACATGCTGGGGGTGTTCTACATGTTTGTTTATTATGGAATATTCAGCAGTTACCATGGTAACACAATGCACACATTATCAAACACTGCCCAAAACGTTTTAAGATTGTCTGAAAACTCAAGAAAAAATGCAAATTGGATTTAAACAGCACACAATATGAGCATTTATGGTCCTGTTTGATTTTCAATAAACGAGTGTGAGCTAATGCTAGCTAGCTTGTGACTGTAATGTTATCTGAGACTTGTTTAACAGCATAAATCAGCTCACCTGTTGTAGTTCCAGCTCAGTTCTTTATGGTCAGATTGTGCTAAAACAAAACTCAGATTAAAGTCTAACAGAGCCTCAGACAGAGCAGTGCCCACAGTTAGCATTACACTCCCAGGCAATGTTGATGACGTCAGCTGCAAAGTATCAATGTCTTATCATTTTTATACATGGGCCGATAATGCAGAAATCTTTTGAACAAAAACGTGTAAATATTTATTGTAACTGAAACTTTGCGGTTAAGGATGTGACTGTTTTGAAAAGTCTTTCACCAAAAAAAAAACAGCAGATGTTTTTGTCGGTAGATTATCAGTAACAGAAAGAAAAGAAAGAAAGTCAAACCTCTTTGTTTATAATGTGCAGGACAGACACACAAATCAAGATAAATAGAGACAGATGACATTACTGAGGAAGTTAGACAGTTATTTACCAGCTGACGCTCTTGTTAAACTGTTAAAGGTTTAGGATGTAACTTTCAGGTCAACTGGATGATTCCATGGAAATAAAAAGCCATATTCCAGAACATTCTCCATGGAGATAGATGAGTTTTAGTGTTTTTTATAGCAAAATCCATACACAAAGAAAGTGCTTTACAGAATAAGAAAGACATTAAAATCACAATACAACAAATCAAAATATAAATAAATCATCATAAAATGAACATTAAGAGAGAAGAATAAAACCCTGTCAGTCACATGCACAGATAAACAGAACCGTCTGAGTCTGGATTTAAACATCGTCAAAGTAGAGGCCTGTCTCACATCTTCAGGAAGAATATTCCAGGTTTTAGATGCAGAAAACTGAAACACTGATTCACCAGGTTTAGTCCTGGTTTAGTCCTGGTTTAGTCCTAGTTTAGTCCTGGTTTAGTCCTGGTTTAGTCCTGGTTTAGTCCTGGTTTAGTCCTAGTTTAGTCCTGGTTTAGTCCTGGTTTAGTCCTGGTTTAGTCCTCAGAGTGCGAGATGGTTGTCATGGCACTAACATGTCGGAGATGCGGAGGATTACAGCCAAAGGAACAACATTTCCATGGAGACAAACAGGCAGAAGCCCCCCTCCAAACCAAATACGAGTCAGGTTTGTGGAGATGCAAGCCCGCACACAAGGCCACTTTTGTTTTTCCAAGTTTTTCAGTGCAGTAAACGCAACTGGAATAAAAAAAAACACATGCTTTCTATTTTCATCTATTTTTGATAGATGCAAGAAACTTTAGGGGAATTATGTAGAGTTTGGAACAACCCAGTTTCTTATTTTTACTTTTGAATTTTGTGTATTTTTGTTTTGCTCAAAGCCAAAGCTTGAACTCAAAAACTTTAGTCAGGATGTTTCCACAAACATGGTAAAAATAACCCCTCAAATCATATGAAAATGACTTCTTACTTTTCAGTCCAGATCAAAAATGTAGTGGAGTAGAAAGTACAGATACTGCTCTCAAATGTAGTGAAGTAAAAGTAAAAAGTATCCACTGTGAAACAAACATGCTTAAGTAAAGTACAGTTACAGATACAATACTTTCCTTCCATATTTTCCGGACTATAAGTGGCACTTTTTTTCATTCTTTGGCCGGGAGTGCGACTTATTCTCACATGCGATTTATAAGTGAAATACTGTATATGTTTTTTTCTCTATTATTATTCAGCAATGCTTTCTATTTTCATCTATTTTGGGGGTAAAAAGTTACATACTGTGACTTTAAGTAAATATACTACTGATAGTAAAAACGAAAGAGTGTTTTTTTCTTTTCTCTTTGAGTTCGCTGCAAAGCTTGTGCCCTGTTTACTCGTCTTTCCATCTCTAAGAGCATCACATGAGCTTCTGTCTTTGTGATTTAAACATGTGACCTCCCTGAATCCATCTGAAAATTATTGAGAACTACAGCTCCATTATCAAGAAACGCTCCAGGACGTAAACTTAAATGACTTTCATGTTGTTTTAAATGACTATTCTACTATTGAGCCTCGAGCTAACGCCACATGTGATGAAACTCAAAACACAGATCTTTGGATAAGTTTTAGCGGGAGGTCAGAGGTCACAAAGAATCCCGAATCTACAAATCGACATATGTAAGTAATAGACTTATTGGTGGACGTTTCTTGACTCTATGGAGATGTTATAGTTTGGCATGTATTGTTACGTAGTGTGGCATTAAATTAATCTGTATGTACTAGTGTTGCAATAAATAAATAAATGAATAAATAAATAAATGAATAAATAAATAAATGAATAAATGAATAAATAAATAAATGAATAAATAAATACATAAATAAATAAATACATACATAAATACATAAATAAATAAATGAATAAATAAATAAATAAATAAATAAATAAATAAATAAATAAATAAATAAATAAATAAATAAATAAATAAATAAAATCAAAACATGCATTCTTAGTGGGTAGGTTTAATGTCATACTTTGGAACATTTCAGGCAAAGCAATAATACCTCCGTTAATACATGAGTCAGGTGGTGGACCCTACCCAAGTTAAAGCGGTACTTCTTGCAAAAATACCCCTTTATCTTGTGACTTTTAGCATTTCAAATATAAAGGAATATAAATTGAAATGGAAACATCTCCCTCTAGTGGCCAGGAACTACCACGTCACATTTAGTGGGTCTTACATCCTTGTCACTCACCCAAACCAGTGTGACTAATTTAGAACTAACTCACACCACAGATTTGAGTTATCTTATGAGGAATGTCTGCTCTCGCTACGCCCTGACCACGATCACACGAACACACAAAGCTTCAACTGTTTGGAAGGAACACAACTTCACAGACAGAAAAGTGCCTCAAGTGAGATTATTATGAAACAGGCCAGAATACAGCACTAGAGTTTCTGAAGCCTGTCTGGGTCTGAGTGTGCCTGTGGGGCGACTGGGGTCTGTACTAGAGTAACAAAAGGACTTTTAAGTTTCAGTATCTCTGTATTATATAAGACAGAGGAGGGTTGAACAGCTTTAGACTGAACGATGAAGAAACAGCATTTATATCCCAGACTCAGTGACTACGAGGCTGTTACTATAGATGATATATTTAACCTCCTGAGACCTGGTGTCCTCATCTGTGGACAACACATTTTGGGTTTTTTAGGCCGCAGTGCAAATTTTTTAGATGAACAGCAGCAAGAACATGATCAAGGGAATATTTATTTGTATTTTAATTAATTTATTTATTTATTTGTATTTTATTTTTTTTATTTTTTTTATTTAATTTTTAATGTATTTATTTATTTTTATTTTATTTTATTTTTTATTGTATTTTAATGTATTTTTTAAATTTTTATTTTATTTGTATTTTTATTTAAAGGCACATGTTTTCCTGCAACTGTCAGCAGCACAAATGAGACACATTGTTCCTAGAGGCACATTTGTTTCTCATTTTGTTTTTTACACAAAATGTACGTGTTCACTTAATAGTTTTTGCAAATAAAGTCCTGCAGGAGCTCGGGTCTCAGGAGGATATACAACCTATGACTATTATAGGGTTTCCCAAGCTGTGGCCTGTGTACGCTCATGGCACATGGGGTACTCAAGCGCTTCTGTATTTCTTACTTCAGTTAGGTCCCAGTCCAATTTGCCTTTTGTTTTAGTTCTAAAAGCTCCATTAACTAAAACTGTGCCATTAATGTTTAGGACACGTTACACAATTCAAGTTTTTTTCTGTATAACAACTTCAGTTTCAGAAATGTTCCCAAAAAACAAATAAAAGAACGATAAAAAAATATCAATATATCCTGTCTAGCTCGTATTAAATGCCAGGGAGAAGAGGTGGGTTTTCAGTGTAGTTTACGTTTTAATCTTGTCTTGATTGAAAAGCAGTTTCTATAATGAAGTAGCGCCCTCGTGTGGACTAAGGGAGGTATAGCATCACTTCAAGGCACTTATCCCCAGTCTGATTGAAGCGATGCAAATGAAATGAAGTGTATTTGTATTTAAGTGTATTTGTATTTAAGTGTATTTGTAATGCTTCAGCTCCTGGCGTTGACCTACAGGCAGTATGTGTCACCTTTTTAAATCATGTTCTTGTATTTAAAAACAAAAGACTTTCCTGAATCCTTCTCACAGATTATGGAATTAAAGCCTTTTCTGGAGCCGAGGTGGACATATACTTTCATGTACTGACCACCAGGGGGCAGTCTCCACTCACTTTCCGAGATGCACAACTTAATAAAAACTCTGTGATGAAGAGCAGCACAGATCGTTTTAGATGATGAGATGTGCTCTTCTCAGGGGTGATTTATCCTCCCTCCTCTTCACATGAACACTATAGGCTCTTGCAGGAATGTGTGCTTCCTCCCTCCTGTTCACATAGAGTCTGTAGGCTCTTGCAGGAGTGTGTGCTTCCTCCCTCCTCTTCTATAGGTTCTGAGGACAGCATGTAGAGTCATAATTTTTCCTAAAGGTACAAGATGCAAAACAACACAATCTTTGAACATTTTACATAATACACAGGCTGTAAATAAATATATATAGGCGTATATATAGGCTACAGTTTAAATCCACTATGTAACTTGCTCCCCAGTATGGCATTAAATTGTGAAGAAAAGCAGGTGACTCCACTAAGCCAAGATACTGGTCAGATCTGTGGAGAGGTGACCCACTCAGTGCACAAAAGTAACCGATTAATGATTATGTTAAATGCCCGATACAAGAAACTTTAGGGGAATTATGTAGAGTTTAGAACAACTCAGTTTCTTATTTTTTCTTTTGAATTTTGTGTATTTTTGTTTTACTCAAAGCCAAAGCTTGAACTCAAAAACTTTAGTCAGGATGTTTCCACAAACATGGTAAAAATAACCCCTCAAATCATATGAAAATGACTTCTTACTTTTCAGTCCAGATCAAAAATGTAGTGGAGTAGAAAGTACAGATACTGCTCTCAAATGTAGTGAAGTAAAAGTAAAAAGTATCCACTGTGAAACAAACATGCTTAAGTAAAGTACAGTTACAGATACAATACTTTCCTTCCATATTTTCCGGACTATAAGTGGCACTTTTTTTCATTCTTTGGACGGGGGTGCGACTTATTCTTACATGCGATTTATAAGTGAAATACTGTATATGTTTTTTTCTCTATTATTATACATTTTTTGGCTGGTGCGACTTATACTCCGGAAAATACGGTACTTATACTTCGTTATCTTTCAGCACTGGTTTCTGATGGACCAATGACTTACATATTTCCTACTTACTACTTTTAATGAGCGCTCTGAAACGGAAAACTGCATCATCCCAGCTTCATATAATATTCATATGGTTTATATTTAGACTCAGGCTTCATAAATGTTCTGTGATCAAACAAGTGCTCTTTGTGCTGACCTGCTCCAAACACAGACCAGTCACAATAATACGATCACCGGGTTTTTTTTATTACACCCCACACAACATGCAGTTTGGGAGATACATAAATCTTCAGGGTATTTAACTCAGCTATGTACAGTTTGCATGTTCTCCTTGTGTCTTGGAGGTGTGGATGTTACAATTAAATGTTAATCTGCCATTTTAGAAAACAAAAAGACTTTAATTAAATTCTACACTGCAAAAAAAGTTGGTTACCCTGGAATTCTTATCTATAGACACAGTTTTGATTGAAGTAACTGAAGGATTTCACAGTGTCTGGGTACACTGTTGTATGAATGTGTGTGTGAATGTGTGCTTTGAGTGCTTTGAAGGTTGAAAAACGCTGTAAAATGTGACCTTTTAGGCTAATTCTACAACTGGGACCTGCATATGTTTATTATTCAGATTTTGTGTACTTTGCAACATTGGAATTTTCCCCTTAACTTTGATCCTAAACATGAACAGGTGTTAAAATCTGCTCCTGACGGCTCACCCAACATTGAAGAACAGGTAAAACGCATAGGTAGAGACACACATTAGTATAAAAAACACATAATTCAAGACCTTTGGGATTATTTCTACTGTACGATTGCCCATGTACATATTTCATGACAGCCTGCAGTCTCTCACTCCACTGCAGGAAGACAGGAACACAGAGTACTATGTGAGCCAGTCTATGCCTCCACACTCTGAGTGGGTGGAGACAATAGGAGGCCTTAAGTCCCTGCTCCATTTCTAAACAGATATGCCAAGATACAATGTGGAATTTAAGATTCAAAACTGCTGTTCAAAACTACTCAAGGAGATATTATGCCATTTCTGACTAAATATATATTAAAACAAAGAAATCGAACATGAAGCAGGTAAAAAGAGACTACAGTTAGAGCAGGTATGATGCAAAATACTTCCATGTTATAATGTTGTTTCCTTATCAAAACCATGTCTGAAGTGGTTTTAGATGTCATTCATGCATGTTTGAGTAATTTAGCGATCTCTCCCAGGCCTCCTTACAGTTAGCTATACGGTTTGCCGAATGCTCCGCCCACAGGTTTACATCACCCATGCTCCCACATGACAATTCTCTATAAAAACACAAAAACATGATACAAAATAATAGACAACAGTTTCACAAATCTGATACCATGTGCAGTAGATTCATTAGTCGGATGCAGGGGTTGTGATATTGCTCTGAAGGGGGAGTGACTTAGCACAGGAAGCAAAGAGAAGTGGGACTCAGATTGTCAGAAATAAAACATTCTGTGGCGACTTTATCATGTTCAAAACAATAAAACATAACATGGTGACGATATGACATCACATTATTTCAGTTCAGTCAACAGCACAGAGAAAAACTGTTTTTGTTGGGGTTTTTTTTTTGAGAAGAAGCATCAAGTTGTCTTAAGTCACAGGGCTCAAGCAGGGTGGGGGCTTGAGGTGTCCCTTGCCTCCCCTAGAATAGCCCATGCAACCCCGTATCGCCCCCAAAGATTTTTGCCCCACTTTCATAGCACATTTAGTCTCAAGTAAAAATGTGCAAATGGCAACCAGAGAGTGTTCAAAGTGAGACTACAATAAGAAAATTACTCTATATTAGTTTTCATAAATCAGTACAGGGGATAACTACATTGAAACTTGTGTAAAACAGCAAAGCAAACATGGCAGAGGGAGGGAGTGCACTCGCATCCAGATAAGACATGTTAAGTGAGCCCCCCCATTGAAGATCTTAGCCCCCCCATAGCTCCTCCAACCAAAAATATCTGGCGCCGCCCCTGGGCTCAAGTCCAAGTTAAACCCCAAGTCCTCAAAACAGTGACTCAAGTCTAACTCGAGTCCAAGTCATGACCTACAAGTGCCCACCTCTCCAAAATAATTTCCTTTGTGGATCCAGTTTGTCTAAGACTCAATAAAAACTGATATAACTTTGGCTCCGATGGGAAACTTTCCTAATTGGCTTCGTTCGTAAGAGATTCGTTACGGCTGGACGCGACAACAACCTCGTCTCCCCCGCAGCTTTACCTCACAAGCTCAATACAACACGTGGTAAATTTAATTATGATGACCCTGCAGGGGAAAGAGCTACAGATCAGATAAGACCGTCCCTGACACCACACCGGGACTGCACACCGCCAGATTAGCATCATCTGAACACGAGAGGTTATAAAAGCCGCTCCAATAAAAGTCCTATTGTCCCTGTGCTCCTAATTGCAGCTGTTTTAATAAAGGAGGCTATTGACAGGACAGTGGAAGATCTACAACTATGACGCAGGTTGGGTGACGCACGGAGGGGGCGGGGCTTCTGCTGCTGCACTGCAAAAAAAAAAAAAAAAAAATCTATTCGGTAATTGCTTAGACTGAGATCCTTGTTCCCTGTTGACTGAATCGATTGGAAACTAAAATTAGACAGTTTACACAAGCATTTAAAAGGCTTTCCTCATCACAAACAGACCCAGATTTGCGTTTTATTTAATTTTAACATTTATTTTAACATTTAAAGAGTCAGTTTTGTGTAATATAGGACATTTAAAACTGAAGTAGCCAACTTTTTCCTGTGAGTACAATTCGTTTTTTTGTTATTTTTTTTCCCCGAAGTGTATTGTAAAAGCAGAACGCCAACAGTTAAGCATCTAATTAGATTTTTTTATTCCGAACGTGAGCCATGAGCCATGTGAGTCACTGCGGGAGGCTTTGGGATGAGAGCTGACCGGTCGTCCAAGAGTGGTCTAAAGTTTTTTATGGAGTTATTTCATCGTTCTAAACTTTCTTTTATTTTGTAATTTCTGTACCGTGCGTGTATTTGAATTTTACTTCCTGTCATATTGATCGCTTGCCCCGCCCTGATGTGTTTCACCTGCATCTTGTTCTTCTGCGTGTGCATATATAAACCCTGTGCTCTCCTCTGCCCTCTGCTGGTCCATTGTCAGTGTCATGTCCTGTAAGTTTCCAGTTTAGATTTTTGTGTTTAGTTTTACTTCTGATCTTTGTTCAAGTTCACATTTAAGAGCGTTTTCAAGTTTCAAGTGCAGTCCTGTGTTTTTGGGTCCTCCCTCTCAGTTGTTCTAAAACTGTACTAATTGCTGAATAATTCTTGTTTGCAAATACTAGTGATGTGTCAGAGGTTTGTGAGGGATGAGTTTGATAAATTTAAAACATACCGTATTTTTTACCAAACTACAATTTGCACTTTTTGGCCGGGGGTGCGACTTATACTCAGCTGCGACTTATATGTGAATTATATGTTTTTTTCTTCATTATTGTGTTTTTTTGTTGTTTTTTTTGCGATTTTTTTGGTGCGATTTATACTCCAGTGCAACTTGTACTCCAGTGAATAATAATAATACATTTTATTTATATAGCGCTTTTCAAGACACTCAAAGACGCTTCACAATACAAACAAGAATAAAATATCACAGAATTTACAACATAAAATCAAACATTAAAAGCAATTTTAAACAGGTGAGTTTTGAGTTCTTTTTTGAAGGTGGGGAGGTCAGAGGTCACAGAGGGGTTTAGGTAGTGAGTTCCAGAGGGTGGGGGCAGCGATGGAGAAGGCTCTGTCCACCCAGGTTCGGAGCTTGGTCCTACAGGACAGGGACAGGAGCAATGCAACTTAGAGTCCGGAAAATATGGTGCTTCATTTTCGCAGTTTGAAAAACAAGTGCCGCTTTAACCCACATGTGTGTTTTGATCTACCTTCATCAGTGAAAGAGTCAGCGGCTGCAAAGTTTGTAGGGGAGTGACCAGCGAGCTCTATATGAGATGGCACACAGTTATAATAGAGTTAGGCCTGTCACAATAACACATTTTGTAGTTCAATATATCGCTGAAGTAAATATAGACGATAAACGATCATATTGAAACTCATTTATGCCATTCACCAAAAAAACGAAGAGCAGATTTAAACCACAAAAACGATTCTAAATCTACAATATTGTTAAAAATCATGAGCTGCAATAAATAAACAGCAGAATGAAACACTTAAATGCTGATTTTGCATCTGTAATGAGACATATAAGTTACTAATTCAACCTTTGACTGCTTAAATCTTATCATATAGCCAAAAAATAACCAAAAATGTCCCAGTAATGCTAAGAAAAAGAACACATAATTAATACTAACCCCCCAAAAATATTGTTTCAGCTTTATATATTGAATGATAAGTCGATATAGGCCTAAACATATGAACAACTGGGACAAACAAACAAACACCTTTTGTTGTTCTTGTTCCCATTTATGTGTTGTTAATATTTTGGAGACTGGCTGTGAGTTGAGGCTGCTGGTGTTTAGCTCTTATTTTGGCGTGGGTTACGACCTACAGTAGCCTTTGTGTTCAGAAAATAAACAACCAGAAGAGATTTGGCATGTTTCCTTAAACCAAAATGCTGCAGTGTTGTGTGGGCTTGTAACCTGTAGATGTAGGGCTCCAAAAACATCACGATTTTGCGTATGCAGCCTTTAAGATATAACTAAAAATATCTGTTTCTTCAGGGAGTTCACACTAATGTAACAGTTTAAATCCACCTGTCACTCAGAGCATGAAGAGGACTGATCAATAAGAGGAGGGGCTGTAGGAGGAGTGGGCCCATCATCATTACTGAATTATGATATAGTGACATAAACAGGGCCGGTCCTAGCTTTCAGGGGGCCTTAAGCTGAATTTGTCTCTGGGGCCCCCTGACAGCGGATGTTTCCTGGCTCAGCTATTGGTGATTCACAATTGACAACATTACGACTCTGCTCTCATCACCTTGACCTTGTATTTGTATTTATATGACCAACATTAGACTGAAAACATACAAAGTGTCACAACTACCATAATCACAAAAACAGTACACAAGCATACAAGATGGAGAGGGGTCAAGATTTTTTTTAATTCTAGACATTTCTTCTTCGTTTCTGGTGGATTTTAATGTTCCAGTTGGTGACAGTGGCCTTACATTTACATTATGTCGGGTCCTTGCAACGGCGTAAACACACAGCTGCCCTCACCTCTGCCCGACTCAAAAACTAACGCAGGCAGCAGAAGATATTCTGCTACTATAGGTATAAAACAAATGTAATTGTTTTAGAGGGATATTTAGGCTGTAAACACTCAACACCTGTGCCCAATAAAACTTGATATATTATATTATTTTCAGTATAAACGCATGGGCTCTTGGGGGCCCTCTGGTGGCCTCGGGGCCCTAAGCAGCTGCTTAATCTGCCAATAGGTTGGGCCGGCCCTGGATATAAACTACCAGTGAAACATTTGGACATGCCCTCTCATTTTTTTCTTTCTTTCTTTTTTTATTTTTATTAATTTCTACATTTTATATACACACAGACGTCATCAAATATATGAAGCAAGATATATGGAATTATGTAGCAAAGAAAAAAGTATATTAAAATCCTCAAATTCAAAAAGGTATTTTACTTTTTCTTTGCTACATAATTCCATATATCATAGTTCATATATTTGATGTCTATAAAATGTATAAAGTAATAAAAAATAAAGAAAAAAAACTGAACAAGAGGGTGTGTCCAAACTTTTGACTGGTAGTGTATATGGCACTGAGATGAGGTCATGATTCTATTTATATCACCATATCGCCCAGCCCATCCCTCAACCTCAAAAAAAAAAAAAAAAAGCATAGGAAGTATGGCAAAGACTTGTGTAATATTAATCTATCTGAGTTGTGTTTTGGCAGTCTGCTCTCGGCTTTAAATAGCCCAAGACTTGATCTGGTTTGAAGGAGATCAGCACTTTTCATTGTAGCTGCTGCTTTTAAAAATCCCTGTCATGCTGCTATATTTATCACTGCAGTGACTGGACTGGGGACTGGGCCACAGAGGGTCATGTGAGGAGCCAAAAGAGAACAACAAGAGTGTTTCCTTATCATCAAACTGAAGGTAATTATGAAATGGGGTATAAACTGTGAAAATCCAGACCACAATTCCTCACATTCACCCTCAGACTCAGCAAAGTCACTTCTGGCCTTATCTGCACATACTTGGGTTATTTTGCTAAACATACTTGCAATTTGTTATTTAAAGGTGTATATGTAACTTTCTGAGCGATTGCTGCCTGTGTGTCGTCATGGAGATGTTATTGCTTTGCTTAAGATGTTCCATTAAGACATTAAACTTATCTTTCTTCACTGAGCAGATGATGCTGACAGAAAAACAACCCCGCTCACAGAATGCATGTTTTTTTTTATCAATAAAAACCCTTTGAATAAATGCAAGATAGATATATTTAACGCCATACTGTGGAACATTCCAGTCAAAGCAATAACATAAAAACACGAAGCAGCAGAGGTGGGTGGAGCCAAACACTGTACTCAAGTATGAGTAACATCCCTTTTAAATTTTAATCTGTTGATATTAGTGAAATGGTCCAAAACAAATGCTAATTTAAGAGTTAAAAGTATTTGGGCAAAGTACACAGTAAGAGTAACTGTTGGGACGTAACGACTGATGAAACTGGTGTAACTGGAAGAATAAAACATTTAATAATGCGCACAATAGTTGAGTGATATCTGAGGGAAGAAATGTTACTAAATGAAATGTTACTCAAAGTGTGAAAAGTGAGTAGTATTCTCCATAAATATACAAAAACATGATACAAAATTGTACCTACAACTTCACAAACCTGATACAATGAGCATTTTCAAAACAATAAAAGGTAACACAGTGATCTAAATATGTTATGTGTTAGGAATTAATACCCCATAGAAGTAAAACACCCCCTCTTTAATACCCCATAGAAGTAAAATGCCCCTCTTTAAGCTTTTAAAAAAAACAAAAAACAACAACAACAACATTTAATTATCTCTGTTGTGCTGTTGTGCACATAAATGCTCTTTTGTGTCTACTACCCTACTCTTTTACGTTAATTGTCAGACAGGTGCAGGTTTTACAGTGCTCCTCTTCCCCCTCTTCCTCCTCCTCCTCCTCCTCCTCCTCCTCTTCCTCCAGAGTGGGCAGGTCCAAATGCAGATTTCTGTATTACTGACGGCGGGGATGCAGCGGCTCACACACACGGGGCCAGCCGAGCCTCCCTCATTATCCCCCGGCTATAATTACACACACTGACCCGCTTACACCGCGTCCCCTCCAAAAGCTCCGAGCCCCGACGCGCCACAGCGGAGACTCGCTCATCCTCTCCCCGCCCACAGTGAGCCAAAGAGCGGCCACACGAGGCGAGCGAGCCGCGTCCTCAGCACCACCGGAGCTGTCCACTATTTCAGCAGAAAACAGCGTTCAAAGGCGGGCAGGAGGTTTCTACACCCGCTTGCCTCCAGGATGGCGCCCAAATACGCAGTTTTCGTTGTATTTTTTCAGCTTTTTACTTTGAATGTAGTGATCCAGACTTTTGCCTTTCCGACACCGGCGTCAACAGAAGGTGAGTAAAACCAAACCACATTTTACAGCAAGCTACCTTCTTAAAACTTGCAAAATGTGCGTGTTGTTCTGCGATCCCCGCTCTAAACACTGAAAATACACTCTAAACATTACTAAAAACATACACAAAGGTTGCATTTGGTTATAATTTCATCATATCAATACGTTCATTCAATCAAGTGGCTAGATTTCATGCGATTTTACGAATAATGCTACAAATCAAGTAAGCTAGCTTTGCAAAACTCGCAAAAATTGTGAGATTGCTGCGAAAACTCGATTAAAAAAATAATTATGAATTATGCAGCACGTAAAACAACATGTATTTTATGAATAATGTCCACATTTTTTGCAGTTTTTTTGTAATAATATGCCGTCAATTCATGTTAAGGACAGATTTTGTTCCGCAATCTTCACCTTTGACCACTACTAGAATTTTTTTTTTTTTTTTTTGTTCTTCTAATTCGTCATTTAAATATTCATTTTGACATGCGTTTTGTGGTTATATTTTTGTCGAAAAAACAAAATAAAAAAGTGTGAAAGTTGCTCCCCAGCTCAGCGGTGTCTGGCGGGTCTCCACGCCGCCTGTCTGGTGCCATGGTTCGGCCTGTGTTCTATTTTAGCCCCGGTATAATCTTTTGTTTGTTAATCCGATTTAGCTTTGCCTTTGCGGTGTGGTCAGGGAGGGTACAGCAAGTCTAACGCACAACATGATAGTTTAAAGAGGGGGGATTTTACTTTTACTTCTATGGGGTATTGACTGTAACACATAACATATCTAGATCACCATGTTTGCGTTTATTGTTTTAAAAATGCAAAATCTCCCCATAATGTTTTATAAGTAGTGTTGGAAAGTAACTGAATACTAATTTTGAGTAACTGTATTCGGGTACAGTTGCTCTTTCATTTGGTGGTATCCACTTACTTTTCTAAAATCAAAGGCATACTTGGAGGTATTAGATCTCACAGTTTTGACTTTGAAATGCAAGTTATTAGTGAGATAAAAAAAAACAAAAAACACAGCTCTGGCAATGTGTATGTATACCATTTTTCCTACTCTAAAATAATAAAAATGAATACATAATATGGAATTTTCACTATAACATAATGCAACTTGGTGTAAAAGTATTTTAAGTATTCAGAATACAGTACTCTGATCGGGCCAAGGAACGGAATACATTACAAAATACATTTTAATGGCGGTATTCAGTCTGTAACTGAATACATTTTCAAAGTATTCTTCCTAACACTATTTAAAAAACGTTACTTTCGTTTTTGACGCTCTGAGTCACAAGTCACTCCCACTTCACAGTGCTATCACATTACAGTCACTGTTAATTAAACTACTGCACATCGCGTCAGATTTGTGAAGCTGTAGTATATGGTTTTATTTCATGTTTTTATATATTTATGGAGAAGTGTCGTGTGGGAGCATGGGTGATCTAGAGATTGCTAAATTCAGGCATATTTTTAATGAGGGAACAACGCTATAACATGGTAGAAAGCTCCAAAAAGTCAATCTTGCATAATACCCTTACTTTAATAACATAGAAACATATAATTTCTATTGCCTATTTTTCCACAATGACTAAATTTGTCCTTTAAATTGAATACAAACTTGTCATCACTGCACACCCTGTTCTTTTATTTAAAGGAGTGCAATGTACATTTTCTGGTGGATGGGCTGCCACCTGCTCGTCTCCATGGAGATGTTAATGCATTGCAGAATGCTCCACAGTATGACACCTATCTCCTGGCCAGATTATAGGTCAGATGTTTGAAGAGTACACCAACAATAAGAATGCAGTTTTTTGTTTTTTTTTTTTTTCTTCAGCAACTCAATCCTTACACCTATAATAAAAGAAATACCTGATCAGTTTAAAAAAAAAGTGATTTATGTATACACAATTTGCATCAAATGTCCCTGAACATTCGATGCAAAGCAAAAACAGATGCCAGATGTTACCTTTCATAAGCTTTTCTTTAGTTCATTCATTTTATTTATATTCTCATTGTGTTGCAGATAAAACAGTGTACAACAGACAGCTGACAGAAGAAAAGCCTCTAATAGACCAGGTGTGTACGTTTACAAAATCCCAGGTTAATTTCCTGTACAATATCCTTTACCAGAACATTCCAAACATAGTAGATATTGACCAGCCACACAATTTTTAATCTGATCCTATTTTACACGTGGAAATGACTTGTTTAATCTGTCACGTTGCCAGATTGCTGAAGCAGATAGCGTGAAGGCTGCGGTCCTGTCAGCCGGTAAGTGGAACCCGAATTGTCGATCAATTAATGGCGATATTTCCTTTTGCTGAGTGGCTTCATATTGCAACGTTTACAGTAACAGCGACGTTAGCCATCTTATTTTTAACATTTTGTCTGAGTAATCGTGTTGTTTCCGTACAGGGAGCAAACATCCGGCTGCCTCCAAGGACACGGCGCAGGACAATGATGACTTCAGTGCTCTCAAGTCGTTGGCTGAGGGCCAGAAGTCCAAGATGGAGTCCGAAGATGTGCCAGACCAGAGCAGCCAAAAGAGCGATCGGTTTGTGCCCGATGAGTCAGACTCTACCAAGAACCGGCGATTGGCAGAGGACTACGATTCCACCAAGAACGGGATGAGCGATGGGAAGTACCAGGGTAGGTACCTATTGTATCTATGACAACCACTCATGAAAGAACAGTGTGGAGCATTCAGACAGTGGCAGTGCGGAGGCTAACCAGCTACCTGCTAACTAATATCAATAACGTGGTTGTTTTAAGCCCAAAAAGCACAACGCATTTTGCAAGATTCTGCAAAATGCTTTAATAACTTGCTGTTTTATAAGGCTTCCGAAACAGACTTTAAATAAAATTATTAGTTACTACACATCTGATCAACCCTGAGCTTGCAAACCTTTAATATACTTTTTTTTCCGGAAGATCTATGAGAAAAATGAGAGAAATTTACTTGCAGAACTGGGGTGGGCGGTCACTGTTGAGCTATAATGTCATTTTCAAGTTCAAGTAAACTTAAGTAGAAATTTGTGTTGATTTCAAATGAAGTCATTTAAAATCTAAACACAAGTAGTCCTTTATGTTCAGCAAATAAACAACCAGAACAAATTGGCACGTTTCCTTATATCAGATTTTATCATGATAAAAAAGTGGCACGGTTTCCGATTTTGCTTGGGTTTTAGCTGTATGCTAGCCTTGCAGTTGAGTCTATTTTCTACATATTTCTACAACTACTATAACTATTTAGAAATGCACATTCTTTTAATGAACAAGAAGACAATCTTTTAGTCAGTGGAGTTGACCTAAAAAAAATACAATTCATATTTACTTTAATTGCATATTGCCAATCAGTATTTCCATTTTTCCAAATTTTCACAGCCAGCAGCTCACGCCCATTTCTCTGTACTTACTTTGTTCTTCAGTTTTATTTTCCTAATAGATGATGCACGTAGAATTTGGCAGTTTGGCAATTTCGCAGCTGTCCAAAGGAGGCACCGACAGCTACACGGCTCTTTGTTGTGATGATGTTTACGCCGGCATCAGCTCTCACTGGGCACCGCAGTTTTCTAACTCAGAAGTCAGAGTTGTTAATTAATTTATGAAGTTGCTTTAGATGAACATTGCGATTTAAAATGTGCAAATTATAACATAATGATCCACACGTGTTTCGTGACAATATTGACTCAAACATTTCATGCCGTATTGCACAGGCCTCCTGTCCTGCTGCTTCAACTGGCCACATGCTGCGAGGTGGTAATAAGTTTGTTATATTGGTCAGTCTGGTGTGAGATGGTGTCGTCTGAGCTGTGCTTGAACACACTGTGTGCCGCGTGTCACAACAAGAAGTGACTTAAAATAAATACGACAGATTAGACTACTAATTTCATGATTATATTTGAATTATATATTGAATCCACAGGCATCAGATACACATGAAGAGGTAGTTTCTGTTACCTAGAAATATTTATCATGAGACTATTACAAATAACACACTTTTATTTTGTTAAGTCAATGGTCAATCTGAAAAATGCCTTCATTTTGCATAAATTGTCCCTGCATTTTAGATGGAACTTCTGGTGTTTATGACATAGGTTGAATTATTCTCTTTTAAAACGCAGCACTGCTTCCTGTACTTTTCTTTTCAGTGTTTTTCCCACAAATTGCCACCTAAACGATGTAAAACTATGATAAATATAGACCACAGGTACTATCTCACTAAGCCAAATAATAATCAGAAAAACATGAAACCCGGTCAGGTGCACTTTAAGGCAGCGCTGCCATGGAAACACGTGTTAGCGACAGGGTCACGGTGAGACAGTGAGACAGAGAGCACACGTGAGAGATTAACCTATGTGCCGCTAATGCTAACGCTAGTCTTCAGGCAGATCAAAACGGAGATACAGAGATCTAGATAAAAAGGTATACTATGTTTCCTGGATATTTTATATATATTATTATATTATTGCTTTGCTCAGAATGTCCCACAGTATTGCATTAAACCTTTCTAGTTTGCATTTATTTAATTACATGTGGTTTTCTTGCAAAGAAATACCTTGAAAACATGAATACTTACAGTGAGCGAGTTGTAATTTGCCCTTTGAATCACCTGCTTGTTCCATGATGATAGATTAGTTTAATGCCATACTGTGGAACATTCCAGGCAAAGCAACAACAGAAGAAGGTGACAGAACCTCAGAAATATTACATAGTGCACCTTTTATAAATGCAGTACAGTGTTCCCTCGTTTATCGTGGAGGTTACATTCTAAAAATAACCTGCAACAGGCGAAATCTGCAAAGTATCAGCTTTATTTTTTACAATTATTCTATATGTTTGTGGCTGTAAAACCCCTCACCACACACTTTATACACTTTTCTCACACAGGCATTAACATTTTCTCACATTTCTCTCTTGTTTAAACTCTCTCACAGTTCAAACTTTCAAACGTGTCTTTGTCGGTGCAGAACGTTTCATTGACATTGTGGGTTTCGTTGGGGAGAAAACTTGCAAATATACAGCACTTCAGAGTCACACTGCGATTCATCTAAAACGAAAATTTCGGTGTCAAATGGGAACTGACGTCACCGCAAACATCATCACAACAAAGAGCCCTGTAGCTGTCGGCGCCCCCTATGGCTAACTGCACATACACTAGCGAGTAGTGCATTTTTTTTGTCATTTGTACCAAAATGAGTACGTGACATTGCCAAATCCTATGCCTATATCACCGGTGGCGGTAAAAAAGGGAGTTGATCAGCAAAATGGCGTTTTGATTATAAGTGACTAAAGATTACTCAAACACTTCAAGACGGTAAATGAGAAGGAATAGAACTATAACATGGCTAAAAGCTCTGAAAGTGGATTTTGTAGAGTAGGCTTGCTTTAATGAAAGTTTGAAGAGATTCTTAACATTTGTGAGACAGAGTTTACGCAGATGAACTAGTCTTTGTACCGGATATACTGTAGAGATTTAAAAGTGCAAGATAGTTCAAGGTAAAGATCTATGCTTTCTTTGAGTGCCTTAAGTTTCGCATTATTATTACAGTTGTGTGTTTTCTCCTTGTTCAGTGAAATCTATTAGAAACACTGCAGTCTCTGGCCTTGACTCAAATGTCCTTTTCTTAGTGTGTTTATAATAGTGGAAAATTCTTTAGATTCTTTAAGAAGCCATACATCAAAAAGCCTCAGTAACTTTCTATAACATCATATGAAACAGAATAGGCAAAAAGATTATTAGTGTTTGTTACAAAAGAGATGTCTGGATTAAAACAAAAAAAACAACCCGAAAACCTAATCTCTTTTACATAATTTAATAATCCGTATTAAAGGTCAGTCGTAACTGGTCGTGGGTGTGCTTCCTGCCTATCACCATGCATATCACCTCTATTGCTTTACCTGGAATGTTCCACAGTATGGCATTAAACATACCTAGTCTAGCGTTTGTTTTATTACCAGTGTTTTCGTTGCTCAACATGTGTGGGGGTCGTTTGTTTTGTACAGATCTGACCTATAACTTATGCCTGTCTCCATCAACATAAATACGTTAACGTTGCCATAGTGTGGAACATTTCAGGTAGAGCGATAACATCTCCATGGAGACGAGCATATGATCCTCCAAGGTTACGCAGTGAACCTTTAAATGATGTGATGTAAATGAAACGGCACAAATAAAAACATTGCTTGCGACCTTGATTTTCATTCTGGTATCTGCTCGTCTATAATCGGTAATGTGATCGTGTAGGATGACAGCGGCTCAGTTGGTAGAGCGTTTGCCCACTGATCCGAAGGTTGGCAGTTCGAATACAGTTCCCACGGATGAACGCTGCCCTGATGTAAAACTTGATGTAAAACTGAGTGCCTTGAAGTTGAAAAAGCGCTATATAAATGTGTCTTTATTTGCCTTTAACTTTGTCTGACTGAAAAAAAAAAATGACTTGATTACGTGCGGAACGAACCAAGCGCTTTCATGAAAAACTGCTTGCAAATTCGCAGCCTCGTTCCCGTATCTACTTCTCAATACGCAGCCATTTTATACCGGCTTCTTCCTGTTACCCGAGCTAGCTGAAACTCAAAACTCCGGATAGCACTTTTTCATTGATCCAATTTTGGCAATGAGAAACGTGTCCGGTTACTCTGCTTCTAAAAACAACTAGAACGTGGCGGACTTTTGTTTTCTCACACTCGCTGAAATAGTCGCACTGTACAAATCCGTGCATGATTCATTGAAGACATTTTTTTCCAAATTCTTATTTTAACTGAGTCGAAAAACCTTTAGAAATGAGAACTGTTACGTAAGAGCCAATCTGGCACGCTCTTTGTATTGTTGCGCATGGCATTCTCCTGCTGTCTTTAAACATTACAACAAGACTACTACTTCCAAATCCACTGCAAAAGTACAATACCCAAAGTTGAAGTGAGTAGCTGGTAGTAGGCCTGTAGTAATGGTAAAGTTGTTGCAAAAATAGGGACATTTGGGGTATTTTTGTTGTAATGGAATAAGATTTGAGCTGTGGTTGAATAAGTGAGATCTGGCCATTTAATGATATAGTAAATAATAAAAAATATAGTTAA
Organism: Periophthalmus magnuspinnatus; assembly: GCF_009829125.3. Taxonomy (NCBI): domain Eukaryota; kingdom Metazoa; phylum Chordata; class Actinopteri; order Gobiiformes; family Gobiidae; genus Periophthalmus; species Periophthalmus magnuspinnatus. The sequence goes on along the minus strand of NC_047128.1, from coordinate 2,484,980 downwards.
AATCGTGCAATAAATCGTGCTTCAAAGTGTATTTTAAAGTCATGACAAGCCCTACGATACAAAAATTTCAAACTCGATTTCAATACTAAGGAATAGACTCGATACGTGATACCGATTCCAATACCACAGTGATTTATTTAGACAGAGGAATGTGATATTCAACATTAAATGGTAGTACTTTCTTTTATATTACCATGCGGGCTTATATCTGTAATCCCTGGACATGGACATATACTAGTGTATGTGTCTTATACTTGTTCTGATACAGCTCAAGATCATACTAAATTTTGTGAATGGGACTTTTTTTTAGTATCGATACCTGCTCAAATTTGTATCTAGTTTTGATACTAGTATTTTAGTATCAATTAGCATCTGATTTTCTCTTCTTCCATACTGAAAATGTATAAAAATGATTTATGTAATGTATAAAAAATATTTACAGAGCAGGTGAAATCGTTTCAATTGTCAATGGCCCATAGCGTTTGGTTTCAGCCAAATGAAGCTCGTCGAGGATTGAAGTTATAGGGGTCAATTTGGAGCTTAATTCCATATTTGGAATTACGACCACGAGTATCATAGCAACCAAAGAGCCAATCTGGAGCGAAGATGTTGAAGGTAACACCCCTTCCTGCCCGCACCGCCGGTTTAGCAGGGAGCGACCTCAGGGGAAAGAAGGCGCCTGATTTGTCTGTTATTAACGTTCATATCTTGAGTTACGGACACAATAGTGAAATAAAAACTAGGATCATGTAGAGCGGGTTAATACGAACATTTAAGACCAAAATGACGAGTCTGACAGCAGCAGGTACAGAGAGAGAGCGACAGTTTTCTAATGTAAAGTAAATTGGAGCCAGAGTCCAGGGAGCCGGAAGCGCAGCCATAATCTCTCCCTATTTGGAACATGGTAGCTAGCAGGTTAGCTCTGTCCATTTATAAATACAGTTTATGGGTGAGACATTCAGCTCATTGTCCAAACCATGAGCCAGTCACCGAGGCAGGCCGTGTGCTGTTCAGCCTAACCCCTGGGCCATTGCACCGATTTGAATATTACACCTGTAAACACGTTAAAATAACATCTACCTCTGCTACTTACAATGCAATGTTTTATTCATATATTTTTATTTTTCCAGCAGATGTCCCAGAGAGCTTCCGTCAGGTAGATGGCACTCCTCTGACAGCCGAGGACATCGTGCAGAAAATCGCAAACAAAATCTATGAAGAAGACGACAGAGGAGTGTTTGACCGGATCGTGTCCCGGCTGCTCAAACTGGGGCTGGTGAGTGCGTTGTGCTAGCAAAATATAAGAATTTACCTGTCAAAATGCAGATGTTTTGTGCTGGTTTATGGTGAATATCTCTGTAATTACCTGCTCCACAAAAACTGGTACAAAGTTTGTCTGTAGAAGTTAACTAAAGTAATGTCCTTCAAAAACTGAATAAGAAAAAACATATATATAGGTAACATGATACATAGAAAAAGAACAATAAAAAAACTAAATATCCTGTCTAGCTTGTATTAAATGCCAGGGAGAAGAGGTTGGCGTTCAGTCTAATCTTAAACTACAGTAAAGACCGAGAGGACTGGCAGAGGGAGGCTGTTCCATAGATATTAATCATAAACCAGTTCAAAACATCTGCATTGTGAAAGTTTATAAGTCATACCATGCACTTCTTTGTTCCTCCCCCTAAATTTTTAAACTACTGCCTCGTAAGAGTTTAATGATGTCACATAAACCCACCCCTTTGGCACCAGAGGGGGCGCTGTGGGTGGCGTGACATTTTAACAGCACGATCTCATTCTGGGCGCGCTCTTGAGTGTGAATTGTGATTTGTTCCAATAAAGCTAAAAATCCGCACTGCAAATGACTGTTTTGCCACTCGATAAGCAATTTCCCAGTGTTAGAGTGGTTTGGACTGACACAGACGGGGTTTTCTTTGTGCTAATGTGTGATGTAAGCTATAAGTCAGATGGCATTATAATTGTCTATGGACTTAAAGAACACCTGTTGTGCTCGTGTCTGCTCTATAGTTATAATCTATGACTCCTCATGGATCATTATGTTAGAATTTGCGCATTTTAAATTGCAATATTTATCTAAAACGACTTAATAAAAGAAACAACTCCGCTGGTTTTCACATTAGAAAACTGCGGTGCCCAATGGGAGCTGATGTCGCCGTAAACGTCATCACAACAACGAGCCGCGTAGTTGTCGGCTCCTCGTATGGTTAGCTGCAGGTCACATTAGCGAGTCGTGCTTTTTTTCTACGTGACGCTGCCGAATCCTATGTGTGTCACTCATTAGGAAAATAAAACTGGAGAACGAATTAAATCACAGTGGGCGTGTACCGGTGGCGGTGAAAACGGGGATAATATGGTGTCTTGAAAATAAACAATTAAAGATTACTCAAACATGCACAAATCATTTCAAATACAATTTCAGACAGTAAATAAGAAGAAAATAACTGTAACATGTTTAAAAGCTCTGAAAAGTTGATTTTGGTGAATAGGTCTGCTTTAAGTGTTTTAATATGTAACATTTTAGGGTCTGGTTAGATAAATATGACGGGATAATCAACAAATTAAGTTTTATTTTTATAGAATAGTTAAACATTCAAAAGACTTAAGACCATTCCTGACTAAAAAAGTGCTGATAAATTGCATATTTGTTTACAGAGACCATATAAATGCTTTTTCTCAATAAAATAATTAGTCCATGCCATAGAGCGATTAAAAGCCCTACTTACATTTGTGGATTTTTTTCTTTTAGTCAGTTCTCAAAAGATAACAGCATGAAATTGATACAGAAAACTCGTGCCCCATCTGAGAGAGTTACATCATCATCTCATATTTTTGGTCTGAGCGCTGTCCTGTCTGTTGTTTTGTTCAGATCACTGACAGCGAGGCGGACTCTCTGGAGTACCAGGTTGCCGAGGCGCTGCAGAAACTCATCACTAAAAATGCCCAGAAAAATGAAGTGGAGGAAACGGAAGAGAGCGAGGAGCCCAGAGGCGAGGAGGAGGAGCAGGACTCGGACGCAAACACGGTGCAAACACACAGTCAACTCCAAGTCTAATATGAAACAGTGAATGGCAACATCAGATAGTGGAATATTTGCAGATTTAAGATATAAACATGTTAAAAGCATGTGCACTGAACCTGTAAAATACTCTGGATTGAGTTTTTAAAAGTAGAAATAACTGTTGTAGGTGGTTCCAGTCTCTTTATGCATTGACTTCTGCTTCAAAACTGCAAAACCGATCTTCGTAGTGAAATTTCAATGTAACAAGCAGCTGATTTTCTGAACCCTACTTGTTGAACCCTACTTCTTAAACCCTACTTGTTGAGCCCTACTTGTTGAACCCTATTTCTTGAGCCCTACTTGCTAAACCCTATTTGTTGAGCCCTACTTGTTTAACCCTACTTATTGAACCCTACTTCTTAAACCCTGCTTGTTGAACCCTATTTGTTGAACCCTACTTGTTGAGCCCTACTTGTTAAATCCCACTTGTTTAACCCTATTTGTTTAACCCTATTTGTTGTACCCTACTTGTTGAGCCCTACTTGCTAAACCCTATTTGTTGAACCCTACTTGTTTAACCCTACTTATTGAACCCTACTTCTTAAACCCTGCTTGTTGAACCCTATTTGTTGAACCCTACTTGTTGAGCCCTACTTGTTAAACCCTACTTGTTGAACCCTGCTTGTTGAGACCTACTTGCTAAACCCTATTTGTTGAACCCTACTTGCTAAACCCTACTTGTTGAACCCTACTAGCATCGTGACAACTATTTGGTTCATTTTAGGACAAAGTAACATTTTAATTGAACAATATCTATAGCAACGGATAAATAGATTAACCAATGGTACATAAGAAACAGTCACTGGTAAAATGAATATGACAGTTTAATTAGCATCAGTTTTAGGACCAGATCTGTAACAGGACTATTCCAGGTCTAATCTAGGTCTAAACCAGGAACTACATCATTTCCACTGTAGTTCTAAACAAGAAATGATTCAAAAGAGGACAAAAGTGGATAAAAGGAACTAAAAGGAAAGGAAGAAACACTGCATTATGTTGTATTAGTAACCTCTATCTGATAAACTAGCTCAATGGCAATGGCATTAATCACTCCCTGGTGGTCCACAGTGGGAGAGCTCCCCACAGCGCCGCTTTAACGATGATGAAGAGGAGGAGGGAGGGGAGGAAGGAGAGGAGGGGGCAGAGGAGGAGAAAAACATGGAGGACGGTGAGGGGGATGATGGAGGAGACATGACCGGCGATGAACGATGGGACAGGGACGCTCAGAACGAAGTCAGCCCCAACGATGGACTCCAGGACCTTCAGTACTTCCCCAACTTCTACCGCCTGCTCCGGAGCCTCGACTCAGGTAGGATCATAGGTCTTAAGACTGTAGAAAGTATCGAAATTCAAATGCTAATCCATACCAAAACTAGTATTGAAACTAGATACTCATTTGAACAAGTATCGATACTAAAAATGTCGCATCAACAGGACAGAAATGAACCTTTCCTGAATAGCTTTATAAGAAGATGAGGTGATGTTTTGTTTTGAAGGAAAACTGCTGCTGGTTCATCGTATTGTCCGATTCACTCTATTTTCACGTTTGTTTCAGGTCATGTTTTTCTCTAAAATAAAGCTGCGTTTATTGACGTATTTTTAAACTTTATTTTATGTTTGTGAGTGCAGGTCAGGGTGGGTTGTATAAATACACTCTGCTGTGCGGGGCGGGCCGGGCCATACACAATCAGAAATGTGGGACCTGCGGGATGGTCTCTAGTATAAACTCATGGAGCACTATGTAACCTACCTGGACGACTGAGGGATTACACAGATATAAGGCCACATGGGAATAGAAAAGAAAGTACCATAAATTTCGGACTATGAGATGCTACTTTTTCCCCACGCTTTGAACCCTGTGGCTTATACAACGGAGCAGCTGATTTATAGATTTTTACAGGCTCACGGCCACCGGGGGCACTCTCTATCAGTAAAAGATTATGCGCTGAAGAATACACTAGTTTTGATTTTGAACTGTCATTTTTGCGCATCATGCAAATACCTTCAACATGGAAAACACAAATAAATGCAAATGGTGCAACTTTTAAGATAAAGGCAATGGATCTGGCAGCAAAGAAGGAAATAGAGCAACTGCACGTAAGCTTGGCCTCAATGAACTGATGTGACGTTGGAGGTGGCATCGGGAAGCTGAACTTGGTCAATGTAAAAAGACGATGAAAGCTTTCAGAGGAAATAAAAGCAGATGGCCTCTGTTGGCGCTGATACCGTCTTTCTGTGTAAATATTTCATGTTACAACATGAAAACCTGCTAATTATATATGTACAAAATTGATTTTCTTTTCAAATTTAGCTGGTGCGGCTTATATTCAGGTGCGCTCTATAGTCTGAAATTTACAGTGCTACCATTTAATGTTGAAAATCACATTCTATTGTTTAAAGAAAGAGTTTTTAATTGTTTTTAATTATCATCGTGGTATCGGATCAGTATCGAGTATTACTACATCACATCACAAGGTGGAACAGTTTTCTGAACTCAGCCAAAAATGCAAGGTTTGAGTGTTAAACATGTGTGAATGAAACAAAACACAACTCCAGGTCTGTTTGTGATGAGGAAACAACATTATAACATAGATCAGAATATTTATTATTCAAATCAAAATAAGTCAGCTGTGGCCTGATTATAAATTGATACCTTTAAACACATATTGACTTTGTGAGTGAATAGTACAGTGGTGTTCAGCTGTCACTCTGATCCCATTTTCATAATAGATTTTTCTAGCACACCTGCCGCGCGCTGTTTTGTCGATGTATGTTTCTCTTCTCTCATTAAGCTGTATAGATTAAAGCACACACAGACATGGTCAAAACAAATTATTCATAATCATGTCATTATAGCCCTACTGTGTCTCTCCATGCGGCGCCGTCAGACTCCATAGAAACCAATTAACAACACGAGCCCTGGTAAACACATGGGAGATAGTCAGAAAATGTGTAATAGTTGTTTTAGCAATGTAAAAAAATTTTATATAGAGTAAAAGCACTAATTAAAAGTAAAAATACAACAAAGTTTCAAAAAAGTGGATATATTAATTCACTTTTTTTGCAATATTTGAACCTCAACCCTTACATTTATAGGCGCGGTTAACGGGCCGTATTACGCTGTTTTCAGATCTATGTTATAATGGTTTTTCCTCATTACAGACATGCCTGGAGTTGTGTTTTGTTTCATTCACACATGTTTAACACACAAACCCTGCATATTTAGGCTGAGTTCTTCTCTCAAATAGAAAACACGGGTTCCACCTTGTGATGTCATGTAGTAATACAGGAAGTGCTCCACTGTGCTTTTAAACTCCACACACCTTCACTAGAATCACTTGGATGATTTCAGCCCGGGAATTGCCAATCTCTGCTGAACAAAATGTAAAAGGGAGCTGCTAACTTTAAAATTATCACTTCATGACATCACAAGGTGAAACAGAGCATTTTAGAGCTTTGGAGGTACAGACAGTGTAATAATAGCACATGTCTGATCTAATATTATTGGAATATCAACACTAAAACAATCTATTAAAAATGTCAAGATATAAAACTTTTGTCAATCTGGAGGTTTCAGAAATATTATATCTTTTGTGTTATATTTGTGTTGTGTGCAGAGCGGGACACGCAGGAGAGAGAGACCCTGATCACCATAATGAAGACGCTGATCGACTTTGTGAAGATGATGGTGAAATACGGCACCATCACGCCCGAGGAAGGGGTGTCCTATCTGGGTAAGAAAGTATTAAATATTAAGTATTCAAAATCCATGCCCATAGAGCATTAGAGGTCTAAGAAATATTCTACTTACTAAGAAATGCTACAAGATTCAATTTAAAGTAGTTTTGAGAAGAGAATGGAGATTTTTTTTTTCTTGGACATCAGGGCCAGGATGCATGGGTGCGCTTCCGGCTCCATTGACTCTGGCTCCAATTCACTTTCTATTGAAAAAACCCGCTCTACATGATCCTGGTATTATTATTTTTGCGATTGTGTCAAGATATGAACATTAATAATAGACAAATCAGCTGCCTTCCTTCCCCGAGATCACTCCCGCTAGCGTTAGCAACAGCGACCGCCTCTGCTAAACCATCAGTGCGGGCAGGAAGGGGCGTTACCTTCTACAGATTGGCTCCAGATTGGCTCTTTTGTTGCTATGATACTCGTGGTCGTGTGTTCTAGTAGAGAGGATATGTTTGTGCCCACAGGCGTTTCTAGAGCAGTGTGCACCCAGGCAAAGATCAGATCTGAGCGTTATGTCAGAGCATTTTGCCGTGTGCAAAGAGGAGCTCGGTCACCTGCAAAGGACAGCTGTCAGCTCAGATTGTCTTTATGTTCGATGAGGTTATTCTTACAAGGAAGTGACCAAATATGGACCTACTGCCTCACTCAGATGTCATCTCAGTTTCCACTAGGGAATCAAAAACACAATTTGAATGGCTGCAGTTCTTTAAGTGCCATAATTTCCTTCACAAACGACAAAATAGCCTTAGTCTTATTCTGCATAAAAACTGCTAACTCTGTAGTTTAGATCTGTACAAACATGATCTGAATTCTGCTTCTTGTGTTAGCTTGTCAGTTCATACTTGAATATGTTTAAAATGTAAACTTTGAACAGAATTCTGCTGTTAAAACACTAATCACTAATTTTATTGCAATGCTTGTCAGAAAAAATGTATCGTTCCCAAATTGTGAAGTCGCAGTTTCCTTTTTGCCGTATAACGTGTTTATTCTATTTTTACTAATTTAAATAAAAGCTAATTATGGAGACATCACTATTATTGATTTCCAATGATAACATTTGACTCATAAAATGCATCAAGCTGTAATTCTTTTGCCCATTGACTGAAGGAACATGATCGCCGCCCTGCTCTCTGACACCGAAGATGGATAAATCAATACTCCTTTAAATGACCTGTGTCCCATGATCCTTTGTACTCCAGGAAACAAAGCTAATGATTGCCCATATAAAGCCAGGCGGTCATTCTCAAACCTGCGTCTCCCTGGCGACCTCCCCATTCCGTGTCGCAGCGAGAAAAACAGATGGAACCGAACTTCATATTTATCTAGTTAATCCCTGAATTAATCCCATTCTTTGGCTGAGTTATACATTGAGTTATGACAAAAGGAACATTATAATAACTTTGAATGAATTGATTTGAGCCATTTCTATCACTTTCATTCAATCAGAACCACACCGCATGTTCAAGAACACACGTTTTCTTGGTGACCTTTCATTCCGTGTTGTTGTGGAGATAAGGAGATGGGATTCCGGTATTGCCAGGCAACATGCTAATGCTAATGGGCTCTCCTTGTGCCCCTCCTCTGCCCTCCCCCCTCTGTTGTTGCCCAGATGACTCACTCAGAGCTGTCAATCACAGATAATCGACCTTCTTGATAGAGGCTATGCTAAGAGAAAGAAAGAGGAGGAGAGAGAGGAGGAGGGAAAGAAAGAGGAGAGGGGGAGCGAGGGAGAGGATAGCACCCTTTAATGCTTTGATCTACAGGTGGGAAGGAACAAGAGATAAAGAGAAAGTGAAAAATTGTAAGGATTAAAGAGATAGTCTTTGAAAATTGCAGAGTTTTAAGCCGACTTAAGAAAGAAAGCACTGACAAACCTGAGTGTTGCAGTGTTTTTTGGACGATCCTGATAATGATCTTTAGATATAAAGTCAGTCCAATGAAAAATGTGTTAAAACGTGCCTTTAAATTTGAGGTATAAGTGTCAGATTAAAGTGAAACGACTTCAAAATGGCTAAATCACTATGAAAATATAGAGGGACATGTAGCAAAATTAATTTTGGCCAATATGTATGTAGTCATTGCATTGCAGAAGTTTCCTAGGGATTATATTGACTTTTAAAATTAATTATTTTTAATTATTTATAATTTTATTTTTATTTTTTATTTTTATTTTTTTACAATACCGATATCTGATATTTAACCTACTGCTGTGGCCGATACTGATATTTCCATAGCAACACCCACAAATTTATCTTAAGCTAAAGTAAAGATCACAAATACAATTTCACATCTGTAAAAATAACAAAATATATTTTAGTGGGATTTAAAATAATTTGTTTGTACAGCCATACAGCCACATAACACTCTTCTATTTCCATTTTGAGTCATTAGTCTGTTCAAAAAGGACACACAGTGAAGGAGGCAGCTCAAAAAATGATCAGCATCGAATATCATTATCGAGAATCGCCATCGGCTGATACGATATCGTCTAATTAGTATTGATGCTTTAGTGCCACAATCACAATTTAATAATCTGGTAATTGACTTTTATACACACACCTGCTCCTGTTTTTAATGTTTTATATGGACTTATGTTCTGTTTGTTTTTGTTTGTATGTATTTTTGAACAGGGCGCCCATGAAATTGAGAGTGTACGTGCTCTGATTCAGTCTCCCTGTATAAATAAAGACCAAACATTGGCAGATAGCGATACTGTTACCGATATATCTCATTCCTATTATTGCCATTGGAAAGTGAAGATGGAGAAGTACAAAAGCTGAAATGACTTTAACATGTGTTATAAAATTTGCCTGTAAATGCTTTATGAGAGAATGAGAACATACTGTCTTTGGATCGGTGGAACGGGTTGTAATATTGTATTATCTTTGACATATTGGACAGCAGTAAATGAGAAATCAGACTGCTCCGTTTCCTTTAATAGTACAATTGTCAGTGATAAAAGGTTTATAGCAAAAGTTCTGGTCAGATCTTCTTCAGTTCTGGTCAGATTACTGCTGGACACTGCCTCATATTTGTCTGAAGGGAGGAGCGAACTACACTGAAACTAATACACCTGTTTGTTTACAGTTTGTTTGTTGGCTAGGTCCAATGAGCTACACTAAGTATGAACTGTGCCTGAAACATATTTTGCGTGATCATTCGGGCCTTTAATGGGTGCTCTCACAAATATTAGCATACTGGCTAGCCCTATAGTTTTCTTTGCTTCTTTCTCTGCTTAGATATAGGTCTACGGGTTGAGTTTTAAACAGGAGATAGATGATGTCTAAGTCTGTTGATGTCTGTTCAAATATGGAAGCTGTAAAAACAATAGCTGTGTTAGCGTCGGTGTAGTTAGCTCCTCATTTCAGACAGATATAAGGCAGTGTCCACCATTAATCTGACCAGAAGCGGCTTGGATGAGCAGCTAAACGTCTTCACTCCAACAACTTTTTGTCTAGTTGACAGATTTGAATTTTTCTTTTACTATTATAACAGCTTTAAAAAAAAAAAAAGTGTAAAATGGGCCCTTTAAATTGACGAACAACATATTATCATTACTGGGACATACGTTCTGAAGCATGTGGTGTAGGAACATACTGTACATATTTTGCCGTGTTTTGCTCTGTCACGCTCTGTAATGGTTTAGTCAATGTTTGGTGTTGGGTGAGTCTTACGTGAGTAGAGCCACAGTTGGTCTGAAACATGGCTCTGAGTCATATGAGGTTAATGGGTTTATATTCCCACACTTCCTGCTGTTTGGAGAAGCATAAATTTAAAAGCCCTAGATGTAATTTTTCCTGTTTTCTAACCATTACAGAGAAAGAGCTTTGTAATAATTAGTGATGGTCTGATTATGTTTTTTGTTTTTTTAAGTTTACACCAATATTTGTGTTGCCTTATAAACTTACCTAGACTTAAAGGGCCCATATTACACTATTTTCTGATCTGTTATAATGTTGTTTCCTCATCACAAACAGACCCGGAGTTGTGTTTTTTATTTCATATACACATGTTTAACACACAAACTCTATATTTAAGCTGTATTTTTCTCTCAAACGATAAACACTCTGTTCTACCTCATGATGTCATGTGGTGATACAGGAAGTTGTCCAGTGTGTTTCTAAGCTTTCACTAAAATCACTTCAGTAGAATCATTTGGATAATTTCAGCCCTGTAATTGCCAATCTCTACGGAACAAAAGGTAAAACGAGTTGTTAACTTAAAAAAAATACCACTTCATGACATCACAAGGTGGAACAGAGCATTTTGAGCTTTGGAGGTGTAAACTAGACTAAAAGAGTTACTGAAATATGTGTAAATGAAACAAAACACAACCCGGGGTATGTTTTTGACCAGGGAACAACATTATAACATGGCTTAAACCTCACAAGAGTCACTTTTGTGTAATGTGGTCCCTTTAAGTATGTTCTTATATACACTTTCATTATATACTGTATGAACTGCAAGGGGAAATTAGATACAGAGACTATTTGGTTGTTTTGCCTTACTTCCTGTTGAATCATTGAGGTAAGCCGTGTACACAGTAATATTTTAAAGCTTTTTCCATTCAGAGTCACTCATTTATAAGTCCTCTCTGCGTGTGTCTGAAGGACATCAAACTATTCACAATACAACCGGGGATTCATGAATAAGACATGACCAGCTTTCAGTAACCTGCTTTTGTGAATTCTCCAAGCCCTTTTTGTGATGATAATAAACCGATGAGGCATACAGGGACACAGGGCTTTTCACGTTCATTAAAACACAAGCATGATTCTTCCACTGTATAGTACAAATTATAATGTGAAATGTGGGTTTTTTTTTGTGCTTTGTCTGCAGAAAACCTGGATGCTATGATCGCGCTGCAGACCAAGAACAAGCTGGGCAAATCTCTGGGGCCGGCAGACTTCACGGGTAAGCAGCACGTCTCTCCCACCTGTTAGAAACACAGAGAGACTTCATTGTATTATTCACCAGTAATTCAGTAATGATCTATGTGTAGAGACTGTTTAGAGAAGTGGACGTCACCATAGACTGTATATATAAATGGACATAGCTAACCTCTGTAACTGTACTGTCAGGCTCATCATTTTAGTCTTAAAATGTTCGTATTAACCCGCTCTACATCCTCGTATTTCTTAGCATTTTTATTTCGCTATTGTGTCCTTAACTCAAGATATGAACATTAATAAGAGACAAATCAGGCGCCTTCCTTTCCCGAAGTCGTTCCTGTTAGCAAAAGGTTTGATTGACAGCGTTGCTAAGCATGTGCTCTCTGCTAAACCAGCGGTGTGGGCGGGAAGGGGCGTTACCTTCAACAGCCTCGTTCCAGATTGGCTATTTGGTTGCTATGATAATCGCAATCGGAATTCCAAATATGGAACTGGCCTCCAATTTTGCCCTTGTAACTTCTAGCCTCGATGAGCTTCATTTGACTGGAGCTGAACGCTGTGGTTGACGTCACACTCACTTAGTCCACTTCTTTATACAGTCTATGTTAAGTACACGTGTTTTTCTATTTTTTCAGTGCAATAAACAGCCAAAATGAAAAACATGATTTTATTTTAGTCTATTTAGTAAAAACTTGCATAGTGTGATATATTCAGTGTTGGGAAATAACTGAATACATGTACCGTAAATACTGTAGTGTTCTGCTTCTTCTGGTTATTTACTCCCTGAGCACAAGGGCTACCGTAGGCTGTAACCCACGCCAAAACAAGAGCAAAACAACAACAGTCTCAACTCAACTCAACTCAGCTAGTCTCCAAAACAGACCAGTAACTGACCAATGGAACATTCACATCAGCTTGTCGCCATAGCAACCAAGTGCCCCATGCAAAAGCAGTTACATAAACAACAACACAAACAGTTACAACAACAAAAGGTGTCAACTCTGAACTAATCACAAAATATCAAATCTGGAACAGCTCATCTTTTTATTTGGTGGTGTTCAGAATACAATTACTTTTCCAAATATATGTATATGCTTCGTACTGCAAGTTATTAGTGACATAAGTAAATGCGTAACAAACAGAGCAACAAAAATAAAGCAGTTTGGCTCCCCAGAATATAATGCAAAGTATTCTAAGTACTCAGAATATAGTTATTTTCTTAAATGGAAAGGAATACAAGGCGGTACTAGTTTTGTACTGGAAGTTATTAGTGACACAAGTTAATACATAACAAACAGGGCAACAAAAGTAAAGCTGTTTGTAATATTATGTAGTACGTGTCTCTCTTTAATGCAGCTTGGTGTAAAAGTATTCTAAGTATTCAGAATACAGTACTCTGATTGGACTATGTAACGGAATATGTTACAAAATACTTTCTAATGCAGGTATTCACTCTGTAACTAAATATATTTTCAAGGTATTCTTCCCAGCACTAGATATATTTTAGCTAGTGTTAATATCACAAATTCCATTATGTTAAAAGCTATATTCCACTTACTCATTTCTCGGGACCTGGCACACAACTTTAAAAAATTACTCAAGTTCTATCAGAGCAAAAGCCATATACTGTATTTTCCGGAGTATAAGTCACACCGTAGTATAAATCGCAAAAAAAAAACAACCCATATATTTCACATATAAATCGCACCTGAGTATAAGTCGCACCTCCGGCCAAACTGTGAAAAAAGTGCTGAAAATACGGTGATACCACATGTTACTTAACCATAATATATTCAAACGTACCTAAAACATTTTAAAGTTAAGTCATATTTTTGGTTTTAGTTGCAGGAAAAAGCGTTGATGAAGACGACAACACCAAGGCAGAGGCGGCAAAGATGCAGAAGGAGTATGAGAACCTGAAAGACTCAACCAAAGAGGAGCAGCCTTCACCCGACACCAGTCAGTCCACAGCCAAACCCTGATGACCTAAGGAGACATAGACCTGTAGTGATTTTAGTCATGGAGCTAAAACAGACACAAAAATAGGGCTTTATCAGTAGCTATTTACATCTCAGGGGAAAATATTTAGGAACTGTGTGCAGCTTAAAATGTGGTTGTAATCATAGACTGTATATATAAATGGACATAGCTAACATGCTATCCGCAGTGTTCCATATAGGAAGTGAACATGGGCACACGTCAGGCTCCATCAACTCTGGCTCTTAAAAAATCAGGCGCCGTCTTTCCTTGAGGTCGCTCCCACTAGTGTTAGCAACAGATTTGATTGACAGTGTTGCTAAGCGCCTAGTCCCTGCTAAACCAGCGGTGCGGGCGGGAATGACCGTTACCTTCAACATCCTCACTCCAGATTGGCTCTTTGGTTTCTATGACGCTCGCAGTCAGAATTCCAAGTATGGATCTCGGCTCCAAATTGACCTCTATAACTGCGAGCCTCGATGAGTTTAATTTGACTGGCATTGGCTATGGGTCACGTCACGCCCACTTCTTTATACCGTCTATGGTTGTAATTAAATTGAATGGCTAAAAACCTACTATAAACTTAACCAAACCGTGGATGATGCTAAAGCTAGTTTTATAGTTCAATTACACTGAAGCTAAGTTTATATAGTCCCAGTAGATGCACTTAGTCCCTTTTACAACAGCTTAATTTGTCCCGTTTGATTAAGTTTTTTGTGGATATCACTTTTTTTAATTCCTTTTGTATATTTTTTATTTTTATTTTGTTTTGTATCTTGCTTTTTGTTTTACCTCATGTTTTATCTTTCCAATAAACACATATCAATTCCACATCATATAATCACAATGCCCTCCACCTTCCTCCTGCACTAGTCTCCAATGATGGCTAAATTATTACTTATTTTACTACACCTTAATTAGCTGTTAACATAAAAAAAAATTGGACAGTTTTATTAAGAGTGATTCAAGCTTAGGAATGTGTTAATACTCCTAACTCCTAAACCTAACCCAATAATAATGTATCTGTCTTATTAGGAGAAAACACAAAATGTACCGTAAATTTCGGACTACAGAGCGCACCTTGATATAAGCCGCACCAGCTAAATTTGAAGAGAAAATCAATTTTGTACATATATAAGCCGCACCTGAATAAAAGCCGCAGGTTTTCATATTGTAACATGAGATATTTACACAGAAAGACGGTGCACTGACACGCTTTTTTTTAAACTGTGCCTGAAAATTGGAACCAACACGACAACAACACGGGATGAACACATCTGCAGGTTTAGAAAATAAAACTGCACCAAAACGGAAAATCTGCTTTTATTTCCTCTGAAAACTTTTGTCGTCTTTTACATTGACCAAGTTGGATTCATTGATGTCGAGCTTACGTGCAGTGGCTCTATTTCAGGAGTCTGCAACCCGCGGCTCCGGAGCCGTATGCGCCTCTTTCAGCCTTATACTGCGGCTCTGCGTGGCTGAAGTGTATTTTATTTGTGTTAGTTCTTTTTTGTTGTAGTTTAAATTGGAAGATTATTATGATCTTAAAATAAAATTATATTTTCTTATTTTTCGTTGCTCAAAATAAGCGTCACACTCGCGGAACAATGTTCAAAACAAACACCGCTCACGTCTCACGTCTCACAGACACAGACACAGCTCACAGTCCTGCGTAAAGAGCCCTGATTTTCAGACGCTGTGCGCACAGGGGTCAGGAGCAACTTTGGCCCGTCCCTAATGACACACTAATAAGCTCGTCCATAGATGTATCATGAAAATCCTGCTGGAAATCGCCACAGAAATCTATTTGATGTAGTAGCAAGTTTATTATCCGCTCTTGTCTCTGCGATGACGTTTCACGTATAACACATCAGACACGACGCACAAAAGTAGAGCCACAAGCGAGTGAAAATGAGCCAAAACAAAAGTCTTTGGAGAGCTTTTAACAAAGGGGAAAAGGACAACTGAGGAGCCAGAAGAGGAGACTACACCTCCAAGAAAAAGAAAGATAAATTTAACAGACAATGCCTACTTAAAACCTGGGTTTGTCGCTGCAGGTGACTCACGCGCACAGTCCGCTCTACGTAACATACGGGAAAAGCAAATAAGGCAATGAAACCTTCAAAACTGCTTTGGCACATGGAGAATAAGCACCTGGGATTAAACGATACGCCTTTAGAGTTTTTGAAAGAAACTGCGGAGCAGAGTAGACATAATCACATAATCAGCGCAGGGCTCCCTCTGATGCAGCGGTTTGGTGAGTTGTATTTTTTTAATGCACTTAAGTTGTTTTTGCCATATTTATCTGCCACGTGTAGAAGGCTTGTCCGTGAAAATAAAACCCAGGGGCCGTTATCCAGTAAAAAATCCATAAATAAGCCGCACTGCTGTACAAGCCGCAGGGTTCAAAGCGTGGAAAAAAAGTAGCGGCTTATAATCCGAAATTTACGGTATTTTATTTTATTAAGTTTATTTATTAAACTTCAATAAAAAAGACTAAAGTATACAGCTAGATTGACTATACAATATTTTAATTTATTTTATTTTTTTTAAGTATTTTTAAATAAAATCAAAAGAGCACATTAAAATTAAAACTCTTTCTGAAC
This sequence comes from Periophthalmus magnuspinnatus, assembly GCF_009829125.3. Taxonomy (NCBI): domain Eukaryota; kingdom Metazoa; phylum Chordata; class Actinopteri; order Gobiiformes; family Gobiidae; genus Periophthalmus; species Periophthalmus magnuspinnatus. The sequence continues at coordinate 2,468,682 of NC_047128.1, read as the reverse complement.
ATTTGAATACTATGTAAACTATGTAGCGTAGGCTCTATCAAACTTTTATTTATAAATGTACGTACTAATCCTGATTCATTCTTAATTCATAATGAACAAATAGTGTATTAAGTCTTTCTTCATGCTTTATTAAGGCTTTAAATAGTGGAGTTCTTATAAAGTCATACAAGCAAACATTTTATTAAGTTAAAATCCAATTTGCAATAGGCTCTGTGCACAACAGCGCCCCCGACCTCACTGTTAGCGTCACTACTTCCTGTCCAGTTTTATCTCTGAGGTTGTTTTTTTTTGCTGTCATGTTAAAATTAACGCGTATTTAAAGATGACGCAGTGGACAGCATGTTAAACACTACACAAATTAAATGAATACTTCACCAGAGACACACTATATTTAGAAAGAGATGTGTTTGTGTCTCAATGCTAACGCTAATGCTAATGTTGAGGCATAATAAATATTAAAACAATACCATAAACTGAAGTATTCTACATATAAAAATATCTGGGCAGTCTTTATGTTTTCTGATTTTAATAAAAGTGACTGTTAGCTTTGAGACACAATGCGCTAGCTAGCATGCTGCTGCCTCAAATGGCCATTGCAGTGTGTTATTACTCCTAGACCTGAGATTTATGTTTAAAATCTTTACACAGTCATAAAATCAATTAGATTTCTTTTTCAAACATCCCAACCCGTAACCTGATACGCTCGGTGGCCTAGCTTCATCTCCAAACAGGAAATGACCTCGTCTCTTGTTGCCACGGTTACAGATCTAGGCCAGTGCAATCCTCTCACAGCAGGACACACTGTGCACTGTCCAGCTCCACTAATCCAGACTTAGACACAAACAGACAGCAGATTAACAGCAGCCTTTTTATTCAAATGTAAAACGAGAGACAAAGAAAAACACCCACTGTACCTACTACATTACTGAAAACTGAGAGCGGTGTTCTGATTTATGTTATAATGTTGTTTCCTCATCACAAACAGACCTGGAGTTGTATTTTGTTTAATTCACACATGTTTAACACATAGAATCTGCATATTTAGACAACTTTAGTTCTTCTCTCAAACTGAAAACACTCTGTTCCACCTTGTGATGTCATCATGTGGTAATACAGGAAGTGCTCCACTGTGTTTTTAAACTCCACACACCTTCACATAGAATCATTTGGATAATTTCAGCTTCTGGAATTGCCGATCTCTACTGAACTAAAAGTAAAAGGAGCTGGTAACTTGAAAACTACCACTTCATGACATCACAAGGTGGAACAGAGCATTTTGAGCTTCGGAGATGTAGACAGACTAATAATAAAGTGTTACTCAAACATGTGAGAATGAAACAAAACACAACTCCAGGTCTGTTTTTGATGAGGTAACGGCAATGGTTTTAAATACATTTCTAACATAACTGTGTTTAGGAAATGACCGTACATTAATTTGATATTATTAGCTGTCTTTATGAAGCCACAATTTGTTCTACCGTAATTAAAACAGCATTTCTGATCATCTTATTGTAACCTGGCTCCATTACAGTCCCTTTTACTAACGCTTGGTTGGTGACCATGTGGGCTCCAGTACAGTGGTCCCTCGTTTATCGCGGGGGGTTACGTTCTAAAAATAACCCACACTAGACAAAATCTGCGAAGTATCATCTTTATTTTTTACAATTATTCTATATGTTTTTGTCTGTAAAACCCCTCACCACACACTTTATACACTTTTCTCACACAGGCGTTAACATTTTCTCACATTTTTCTCTTGTTTAAACACTCTCAAAGTTCAAACCTTCATAGAATTAAAAAAATATGTACAGTATTATAGAATGAAACCACAGATCAGGACGCAGAACACAATGCACGTTCATATGCTGGACAAAAATGGCACTAAAAAAATCCGTGAAACAGCGAGGCCTCGAAAGGTGAACTGCGTTATAGCGAGGGACCACTGTATTTTGGAGTTACTCGAGTAGACCAGAGAGTAAACGTCACAAAAATAAACTTGAGAACAATTTGATCGTCTTCTTTCAGGTTGGCCTAAATAAATACACAGAGTAAGATGACCGGCCGTATTAGCGTGATAGAATTGACTTAAACTTGCTTTTAAATTTGCATTATTATGACATAGTGAAAATAGCCATAAAAAATGAATCTCTGTGGTTTTCTGATGGTTTAGTTATGAAGTACTTAATTTCGTTACTTAAGTAAAAGATACAGAGGTAAAAAGCGGCTCAGTATCACATGAATAAATCGACTTAAGTAAAAGTATTTAAGTACCCGTTTAACAAATGAACAATACACAATATCCCAGTGAAATGTATTAAAAATGAAATATATTTTGGTCACGGTAACAATATGAATCACTGTTTTAAATGTTCTTATGTATTTTGTGTATTTATTTTTCTTTGCTCAAAACCGAAGCTTGAACTGGAAAACTTTAGTCACGACGTTTCCACGAACCCCTCAAATCAAATGAAAAGTACTTTTTACTTTTCAGTCCTGTTCAAAAATGTAGTGGAGTAGAAAGTACAGATACTGCTCTCAAATGTAAAAAAGTATCCACTGTAAAATGTACTTAAGTAAAGTAGCAGATACCTAAAAATTCTACATAAGCACAGTACTTTACTACTTGTACTTTGTCACCTTCCACCACTGCTACAAACTGTTGCCTTAGTTGTGTTATTAGAATAATATAGTCTTATAAGCAGATTAATATTATAACCACTTTAAATTACTTCCTCCATGCAATCTATTTTGGTTGTTTTGCCACCGTTTATGATCTGCTGTTTTAGATTTATTCAATTCTAGCTCCAAAAGTTTGTGAATTTCTCAAAACTGCAAGTATAAGTTCTGTTTTAAAATTTTAAATATTTCTTCTACTATTTCCAGGTCGACCGGGCAAATCTGAAACTTACTTGGAGGCCATCAGAAAGAACATCGAGTGGCTGAAAAAACACAGCAAAGAGGAAGGAAAAGATGGTAAGTTTTATCTATAGACTGTATTACACAAAATAGACTCTTTATAATGTTGTTACCTCCTCAAAAACAGACCTGGAGTTGTGTTTTGTTTCATTCACACATGTTTGACTAACTCTTTATTATTATTTTGTCTACATCGCCAAAGCTCAAAATGCTCTGTTCCACCTTGTGATGTCATGAAGTGGTAGTTTTCTAGTTAGCATCTACCTTTTACTTTTAGTTCAGTAGAAATTGGCAATTCCAGAGCTGAAATCATCCAAGTGATTCAAGCGAAGGTGTGTGGCGTTTAAAAACACAGTGGAGCACTTCCTGTATTACCACATGATGACATCACAAGGTGGAACAGAGTGTTTTCAGTTTGAGAGAAGAACTCAGCCTAAATGTGCGGGGTTTGCGCGTTAAACATGTGCGAATGAAACAAAAACACAACTCCAGCTCTGTTTGTGATGAGGAAACACCATTAAAACATAGATCTGAAAATTGCGTAATATGGGCCCGTTAAACTAACTACCTCAGTGTTGGAAGGAGACTTGAGAAGAGCCCTAATTGGTCACAAGCACTTCAGCGTGAAAGAAAACGTTACAGCGCCTTTGTTAAGACTTCATTTGCAATTTAAATTTCCAAGACCAGACGAGAATCCTCCACCGAAATCTCATGAATATTTATAGCTCTTTGATGGGCTCGTCCTAATTACTGCCATTGAAGCTCTTCACGTTGGACACAAAAGTTGGAGCATGTTTTTCCCCTCCCTCCTCTTTTGAGTGTCGTGAATGTTAAGAGTGCAGATAAGTACTGTTTTGTGCAGATTAGCAACTCTGTCAAGTACATCGGCAACCGCTGAAACAATATTTAGTAAAACAGCCTGATTTTTTCTCCATATAACTGAGCAAAAATGTGTCTTGCCCTAGTGCAGGTACACCACCAGTCAAAAGTTTGGACACACCATAAACTGTATGTATAAATGGACATAGCTAACCTGCTAGCCGCCGTGTGCCAAATAGGAAGTGGGCATGGACGCACTTTTGGCCTCATCGACTCTGGCTCCAATTCACTTTACATTGAAAAACTGTGGCTCCTTTCTCTGTAACTGCTGCTGCCAGGTAACTCGCTATAACTGCTAGCTTCATTTAACTGGAGTTGAACGCTATGGGTGACGTCACACTCACTTAGTCCACTTCTTTATACAGTCTACGGGATAAACCCTCGCGTTGAGTGTTGTTTTTTTTCATTATTTTTACTACTTTCTACACTTTAAATGCATACAGAAAACACTGAATATATGAGGTACGATATATGGAATAAAATAGCAAATAAAAAAGGTGAGAGGCTTTGTGAGAGCTTCTTCCTCCTCCTTCCTCTTCGTTGTCTGAAAATCAGTGGTGGAAGGTGACAAAGTACAAGTAGTAAAGTACTGTACTTAAGTAGAATTTTTAGATATCTGTACTTTACTTAAGTACATTTTACAGTGGGTACTTTTTACTTTTTCTTCACTACATTTGAGAGCAGTATCTGGACTTTTTACTTTTACTTCACTACATTTTAGAGCAGTGTATTTATTTTCTGCTCCACTACATTTTTGAGGACAGGACTGAAAAGTAAAAAGTACTTTTTAAATGATTTGAGGGATTATTTTTTAACATGTTCGTGGTAACATCCTGACTTAAGTTTTCAAGTTCAAGCTTTGTTTTTGAGCAAAGAAAAATAAATACACAAAATACATAAGAACATTTAAAACAGTGATTCATATTGTTAACGTGACCAAAATATGTTTCATTTTTAATAAATTTCACTACATTTAACACTTTAAAAATGTACTTTCAGAGTAAAAAGTAGAAGTATTTCACACAAGCGTTGTTCATTTGTTAACGAGTACTTAAATACTTTTACTTAAATCGATTTTTTCATGTGATACTTTTACTTATGATACGTTTTACCTCTGTATCTGTACTTTTATTTAACAAAATTAAGTACTTCATAACGAAACCATCAGAAAACTACAGAGATTCATTCTTTTCCACTTTAAGCTTAAAATCAAGTACTGCTTCAGATTTATATTAGAGTTTAATTTCTTGGCTAGTAATACACTGATCCTAGCTAGCACAGGAGTAGTTTCTGAAGCTGTCTTGATTATTTAACTGCAAAGACAAGTACAAGTTCTTCAAAAGCTAAAACAAATGCATCTGAAGCCCGGATCTAATGAGTCGTTAACAGGACACAGTCGGCAGCAGCGGTGACCCAGAAACTGAAGTGATGTGAAAAACATGGACCAGAATCATTGGTCCAGAGCAGAGGAGCAGAGTGTCAAATCGATGCTTCGTTAACACAGAAATATCAAATGTTAATTAGTTCACAACGCTCCGTCCATCTGCGCTCCGATGACAGAAACATGTTTGTGAAGTGTTTTACAAGATGGAGGACAGGCTGGTGCTAAGCAGAGGCAAAGGGAATCAAAATGTATACTAAGTCAGCAGAAAGTATTCGTGCGTATCAGAGTGATGTAACACCTTTGCCATAGCAATTAATAATTCAAAACTAAATATTCTGTCTGTTGAGTCGCCAAAAGTCCTCAAAATGTCACCCATAAACAGGAAGTTGAAACTCATAAATGTATAGTGTAAACATCACTTTACCGTAGTATTTTTTACTGTTGAAAAATACAAAGAAATTAGACCACTATTCATCCTAATCTAATTTGTAGGCCACAGTTTTTCTATATAAAGTGAATTGGAGCCAGAGTTGGTGGAGCTGGAAGCGCACCCATGATCACTTCCTATTTGGACCGTGGCAGCGAGTGGGTTGTCCATTTATATATGCAGTCTATGGTTCTATCAGACTGTTTTTATATGGCTCTTCAGTGACTTTAATAGGAAGTTTATTAATCTAACACTGGAAATCTCAAACTTTTCTAAAAAAAAAAAAACTGGTTTAGTTAATAGTTGTTTCCTTTGGAGTTTACATTTGTTTACATCAGTAACTAGAACCAGTATGAAACAAGATAAAAACAATTGCCATGTTGTTGTTCAGATGATGACAAATTTAGACTGTTGCCATAGTGACTACCAATATAAAACAGTACCGTATTTGCACTTTTTTTTCATAGTTTTCATATGTTTTTTTTTTCTTCATTATTATGCATTTTTGGGCTGGTGCGACTTACACTCCGGAAAATACAGTATATCTTTCTCATATAGGAAAAAGTCCTTAAAATGTTGCATATTATAACAGAGACAGAAGTGATACCAAATTGTACATCAGACTGACGTTATAGCCGTCTGTCAATATCAATATCAATCAATATATTAAGCTAAATGATTATCACAGGCCAACAGTGTTAAAACCAGATATGACCCAGATTTTTTTTAACTTGGAGAGATGTAAAAATAGGACAGTTTGGGGATGTTTTTTGTGGCGCTGCAGTGTCCTCATGGGTGGAGATCAGCGGGGGCTCATCTCTATTATACGGGACATATAATTTGGATTCAGAGAGGGAGGTGGTTGCCCTTAACAACAGAGGGCCTTCTGGGACATCAATGGAGACAGATCGGCTCAGGACAGAAACACTTCACTCAATAGAAGCTGTTTATTTTACTGTATTATACTTAAAGGGGGGATATCACGCTGTGTTCTGATCTATGTTATAATGTTGTTTCCTCATCACAAACAGACCTGGAGTTGTGTTTTGTTTCATTCACACATGTTTAACACACAAACCCTGCAGATTTTAACCTAACAGAAAACACTCAGGAAGTGCTCCACTGTTTTTTAAACTCCATTCAATCAGCCCTGGAATTGCCAATCTCTACTGAACTAAAGGTAAAAGGTAGATTTAACTTGAAAACTATTGCTTCATGACATCACAAGGTGGAACAGAGCATTTTGAGGAGAAAAGGAAAGAAAAGTAGAAAAATACAGGAAGCAGTGAGTGAGTTCTACCTCATCAACACAGAACATTACATCCAAAATGCAGGGCCATTTTCTGGCTGTTTGGTCCTAGTTTAGTCCTAGTTTAGTCCTAGTTTAGTCCTAGTTCAGTCCTGGTTTGGTCCTGATTTGATCGTGGTTTGATCCTGATTGGGTCCTACTTTAGTCCTGGTTTGACCCTGGTTTAGTCCGAGTTTAGTCCTGGTTTAGCCCTAGCTAGTTTAGCCCTGGTTTATCCCTAGCTGGTTTAGCCCTGGTTTAGTCCTGGTTTAGCCCTGGTTTAGTCCTGGTTTGATCTTGATTTAGTCCTGGTTTGATCTTGATTTAGTCCTGGTTAGATCCTGGTTTGATCCTGTTTTAGTCTTGATTTTAGTGATTTGGTGTAGTCCTAGTTTAGCCCTGGTCTGACTCTGGTTTAGTCCTGATTTGATTTTGGTGTAGTCCTAGGTTAGTCCTGGTTTGATCCTGCTTTAGTGCTGGTTTAGTCCTGGTTTGATCCTGGTTAAGTCCTAGTTTAATCCTGGTTTGGTCTCCACCGCTCCCTCCTCCAGCTCTTTTATCTCTGAAGAGAAGCTGAAAAAGTACAATAGCCTTTTGGAGCCAAACACAGCGCCATGGAAACGGGCCCTGGGCCATTTAGCATGTTTACTCGAGCAGAAGAGCCGATAGGACCTAGAACGGTGCTAAAAGTGGTACAAAAACAAGACAGAACACGATATCTACCAAGACTAAACAAAAACAGGTCCTAAAAAACTCTAAACCAAGACTATTCCAGGTCTAACACAAGAGTTTTTGAGTCCTGATGTAGACTTGATTTGGTCCTGTATAGTTTTGGTTTAGTCCTGGTTTAGTCCCAGTTTTGATGTGGTCTATATACAAGTGTTAAACAATAAATCAGAGCCTAACCAGAACTTAACCAGGTCTACATAAAGGCCAAACTTTGACAAAAAAAAGACTAACCTAAATTGGCTCAGTCAGAACCAGGACTAAACAAGGACTAAACTGGGTCTGTAAAAATCAAACAGGACAAACAGGACTAAACCGAGACTAGGACTGATCCAGGACTAGAACTGGGCCAAACCAAGTTTCATCAGGACTAAGCAGAAAAGCAGAAATACAAAGGGCTGAACCAGAACTAAACCTGGACCAGATCAGGACTGAACCATGATGAGAAAGGGACCAAACCAAGACCAGACTACAGAGGGCTGAACCAGGACTAAACCCGGTCCAAATGTCTGGTCTGGTGTGTAGGCCCTGGTAACTGTACACATGTCTCAAACAGACAGTTGGTTTGGTCCTGGTTCGGTCCTGGTTCTGTCCTGGTTTGGTCCTGGGTTAGTCCTGGTTTAGTCCTGGTTTGGTCCTGGTTTAATCCCGATTTGGCCCTGGTCTGATCTTGGTTTAATCCTGATTTAATCTTGGTTTGGTCCTGGCTTAGTCCTGGTTTAGTCCTGAAACCACCATTAGAAAGGGACCACACCAAGACCAGACTACAGAGGGCTGAACCAGGACTAAACCCGGTCTAAATGCCTGGTCTACAGGTTTATTGACACCATACTTTGTCTCAGTATGTGTGATGGTGTGTCGGCCTTGGTATCTGTGCACACGTCTCAAACAGATGGAGGTTGTGACTGTAGAAGTTTCACGCTGCTCAGATCCAGACGACAGTGAAGTAATGAACTCATAAATCCTGCAATAAATAGTGTTTGCCTTCAGTAAATATGGACCACGAGTCTGCAATAAAGATCTAATTATAAGCTGTTAAATGACCTCTTGTGAATAGCACCGGAAATAGCACATATTCTTTTTACAGACCCAAGGAAAACACTCTGTTCCACTTTGTGATGTCATGTGGTAATACAGGAAGTGCCCCACTGTGTCTCTAAACTCCACACACCTTCACTAGAATCATTTGGATAATTTCAGCCCTGGAATTTCCAATCGTTACTGAACAAAAGGTGAAAGGAGCTGGTAACTTGAAAACTACCACTTCATGACATCACAAGGTGGAACAGAGCATTTTGAGCTTTGGAGATGTAACAGACTAATAATAAAGTGTTACTCAACATCATTGGTAGAGTGGTCTGGCTCCTACAGATGAATACTGTCGTTGTGTTCTTGGGCAAGACACTTAACCCATCTCGCCCTCAGTGTCTGTGTGCACTGGTGTATGAAAGGGTGAGTGCTTTCTTGTTAAAGTAGAGGCCTGTCTCACATCTTCAGGAAGATTGTTTCAGGTTTTAGCTGCATAAATATGGCTCATGTGGCTCCAAAATGTGGGAGATGTTCTCTGGTGCTGGTCCATGGAGAGACTTTTTCACAAGCAGAGCTGTTTTAAAGTCTATTCTCTGAGCCACAGGACGCATGTGTGAAGTACTTCCTGGTTCTAGTCAGGACCCGAGCAGCAGTGTTCTGGATGTTCTGTTCTGTCTTAAGGCTCGTTTGGAGAGGCCAGTGAACAGGACGGTACAGTCGTCTAACCTACTGGAGACAAACGTATGGATAAGACAATTGTATGGATAAGTCTCTCCAGGTCTGGGTTTGACAGTAAACCATTGATTTTTGCAGTGTCTTTAGGTGGTAAAAAGCTGCAGATGTTATTGATTTGACTCTGATTTGGCTCTTAAAGTTCTAGTCTGAGTGCATTATTACCACTGTATTTCTAGCTTGATTTGAAGGTTTTAGAGAGCGAGACTGGAGGTGACTTCTGACACTTTCTCTGCGTTTCTGTGGACAAAGACGATGACTTCAGTCTTGTCTGAGTTTAGCTGGAGAAAGTTGATTTGCATCCACACACTTAAGCCTGAAACTTATTCAAACGTTATTGTCTGACCTTGACTGTGTCCTCCCTCCATCTGTTTGTCAGGATCACACAGAGAAGCAGCCGATGGCACAGCTGCTGCTCTCGACTCAGACTTCATCACTGACAATGAAATATTTTTAGACTTTAAATTTGGTTGTTTCTATATATAGTCACATCCACATGCACCATCGTCCTTCTGCTGTCTGTAATATCTGTTTTAACCATTAAAATCAGCACTTACATGAGCTGCCTCTGTACCTCAGGATTATAAAGCCAACACAGTAACTTTTTCGTTACTTGGCCGCCTGGCAAGTCCAGACTGATCTCTCTATCTCTATTTTTTTCATACAGAGGGATATCAGTCTGGCCACCACTCCTTCTGTCGAACCGAACATGATCGTCCAATAAAATTTGTTTTTTTCAGTGACACGTATGAAACGAAGGAGCTCATTGATCACCTATCATTTACAAACAAAATCTAAATTCTCTCGCTCAGTGGTTCTGTTTTTCAGCCCCTTGCAATAGTTTTGTCTTTTTTTTCTTCATATTTCTTTTGATACATGTGGGTCATGCGTGTCTCTGGCTAATCCACATGTCAATCACGCCAATCTCAACTCAGATAAACTCATAAACTCTCTCCAACAAACATGGAATCAAGCAGGTCAATTTCCACCTCCAGAAATGTACATACTGTCAATAGTTTAACCCTTGTGTGTTCCTTCCAGTAGAGTTACATTGAAGTTCCTCTGGGCTCATTTTGACCCCGATTTATTTTTCTCTCTTATAACTCTTTTTAAATTTTGGTTAGTAGGCCGTATTTTATTAAAGATTGTGCATTTTTGGACCTCAAAATCTCCTGCAACCCTTAATTTTCATCACTGTACTGTGTTTGTCAAGTACAGAGGTGGAAATTAAGTTGATCTGAGTTATAAGAGACACAAATTGGGATCAAATTGAACTTAACTTGAACGTAACTTGTTTTTCAGACAGTTCTTATTATACAATCAACATTTTTTTTCAAGTGGCATATTTATAAACTTATTTGATAAAGAAATGACCAAGTTCTGCTGCCAGTGACTTATTTTTTGGGGTCATAAATTACCCCAGGACAAAGGAAAGTGACAAAATGTACAGTCCTTGGTTTGGTTTTAGTTTTAGATGACATGTTATCAGGCACGTCAACAGAAATTTTGGAAGAAGCCTCACATGGGCCCCCCTCTAATGTAAATGAATAGGAAAAGGGTCCAATTCTGGGGTCCTAAGACCATTTGCCTCCCCTCCCTGTTGACTCCCCTGCATGTTATGGTTGGCTGATTTAGCAATCTCTCCATTCTTGTTGGTATCCTCTTAACTTCAGACAGCTGACCTCAATCTCTCTGTCATGACCCAAGATTAGATTGTGTTTGGGTTTCTTATCTCAAGACATAAGTTATCTTTCTGGTTGAGCTAAACATACTACTACTACTACTGTAATTCATGATTTGATTTTCTATTTTCTTTCTGTGTTTTTCAGATTACGACCTGTCCAAGCTCAAAGACTTCATGGACCAACAGGTGGATTCTTACATTGAGAAAGGCATTATTTCTAAGGATGAAGGAGGGACAATCAAGAGGATCTACAGCAGTCTGTGAATCCAGTAATCTTACAAACGCAGGACTGAATACAATCTGACAGCAAAACCTTTAAAAAACATAGATTTCTTCACAGCTTGGCATTGTACAATCAAAACAACCCCCACTAGTGCTCAGATATTTACAGTACTGTGCAATAAGTTGTCACCTATCTATGTGCAAAATAGTAAGAAAAAAAAAAAAAGAAAAAAGAAATCTAGAATAATTTATAAACTTTAGGAAACTCTTTTGGTTTAAATATGGGGGTTGAAATTGTCATCAAACCACAAAATGAAATTGTGCATTTATTAATTAAAACAGTGTTAGATCTAATCCGGCATCATATTTAGTTAACACGTTTTGGCACAGTACTGGCTTACATTAATTTTCTTCTTCTCAGAGCTAACGACTGCACGACAGTATAGAAGACTAGTAAAAGTACTCTTCTGAATTTAAACATTAAAAAGCTTTTGTCAAATTATAATTTACCATATTGAATGTTTGAAGCGTCATTAACTTATTTTCGTCAAAATCCACTCCTGTACCGCATCTCATAGGCTGTTGAGTTCTAATATGTTTTATTGTACCAAAAATACTGTATGTTGCGTATCCTTCAGTGCCCTAAATCTTACATTTCAGTTCCGCTTTTGTCCACTAGAGGGAGACATTGTAAAGGCCTGTCTGTTTCTCCTGCTTCTGTCTTTAGTGAGTTACAGTCAAAGCATTTTAACATGTGTGTAAATAAGTGTGATTTTCCTAAACTGTAAAAGCAAATAAAAGATTGTCTTTTCTTTATTGTCGTGTTTTATGTGTGGAATTTCAGAGAGTAAAAAAAAACATTTAACTCTACATATTAATATCTCCGTCTTCTTCAAATCTGCGCATAAGACTATGTAGATCTGTTTTGTTATATTTTGGGAATAAATAATATTATATAATTTGAAAAAGTCCTCAAAATATCACACAAGAAAGTCACATTTGAATAATGATTAGCAAAAACTATTAAGTGCCTGAAAACAGCAAAACCCAAAATGTGTTGACCACATATGGGAAGCCAGGTCCTAAGAGGTAAATAATATATAATGATAAAAATAATTTAAAACATAAATAAATAATAAGTCATTCATGACAAATGTTGGTACAGTGGGAACAGTAATCAAAATAACATAGGTCGATCATAGTGCATTAAACGGCATAGTATGGCATTAAACGTATCCATCACCATGGTAACAAGCATGAGAGACACCACATAACAAAGTCACTGGTCAGATCTGTGGAGAGGATACCCCACTCACAGGAAGAATTCATGTTTTTCAAGGTATGTTTGAGCAATGAAAACACCCATGTCAAACAATCCAAAATGCAGACGTTTAATGCCATACTATGGAGCATTCTAGGTAAAGCAATATCTCCATGGGGACGAGTAGGTCACTAACGAACTCTCTCAGCAGGAAGAGTTACCACAATAGTTATATTGTGTTGACTTCAAAGTATGTGTTATAATTTATGTGCTTATAACAAAATTAGACTTGAGAAGTTTAAAGTTACAGTAGAGCAAACATAAGCCATTAACACCCACCTCTGAATAAAAAAAAACTATAATGGGTTCAATAGATATTTATTCATAAACAAATAAAACCAAAGTTGAAGCACAAACAGCAGGTAGCTCACATAAATAAAACATTCACACTTCAAAAATAGAGCAGTCCCTTCTTAGAGCATCTCCTGTGTGTTTGAATTCTACAATAAAAACCATGACAAAAGAGCTTGGTTATTGTCCAGTGATGCTAATCTAGAACAGGTTCATTAGTGCGTCAGGCTAACAAGCTAACGCTGTTGAAATGCCTACACCAAGTAGATAGATCTTTACTGTATGGTTAAGAGTTAAGCCCAAATGGATTCTTTCCCTGGAACTAAAAATGAATGCTAAAAGATTTCAACACAATATGGTTCAGTTTCAACAATGCAATGATTAAAAAAATAATCTGTCCAAATCAAAACAATAGAGATGATTTCGATAGTAGCACTGCAATATGTTTTATATCACCAGCAGTTAGGTTAATATTCTGGAAATGGCTTCATTTGAATAGTTTGGGACTTTACATGACAATTGAAACGTACAAAACCATGACAACCATTTACGTATGAATAAATAAAAGGCAAAAATAACACTTTATTTCTTGGTAAAAGCTTAAAAACTCTTGAACGAAATGAGAGCGTGAGCGGTTTCAGTGAGTAAACAGTAAAAGTTTTTCAGATTTCTTGGTATGACGACTTTGGGGCTGTGTAGTCCTCACCGCTCCTAGAAAAAAAGAACAAAGACTTTTATTTTGAAAGGAAAGAGGAAGTACATGAGACTAGGTTTACTGCGTTTGTTTGGTAACTCAACCAGTGCCTGTAAATAATGAATGAGAATAACCAAAGGAACTAGAGGTCTGAAGGAGACGAAGAAACTAGTCTCTATGAAATATATCTTAGAAAAAATATATTTTTTCTTAAGGGATAAATAACCCCTCAAATCATATGAAAAGTATTTTCAACTTCACGACATTTTGAACAGTACTGAAAAGTAAAAGTACAGAGATAATTTACTTTGTGGGTACTTTTTACTTTGCTCTCAAATGTAGCAGTTTGCTTAAGTGGAATTTTTAGGTATCTGTACTTTACTCAAGTATAGTACATTACTACTTGTACTTTGTTATATTCCATCTCCGTCTGTTTAAAAATGTTTTACTGGGATTATCCTCCATTATTGTTTTTGTATCGGTGGCAGTAGTTTCATTATTATCGTTTATCGCAAAATCTCTGGACTAATATAATGGGCCTCAAAATGAGTTACATCTGCAAACACTGACAGTATCAACACGTTACCTGCTCATTACTGTAAATATGGAATTCAGAAGCAGAACTTTCTCTTGATCGCTGCTTTAAGCTCAAACAAAGATACTTTTTTACACTCACGCCTCCTATTGGTCAGCCTCAGCAATGCTCTGAGTGAGTGACACAAGCAGCAGATACGAGGGATGTACTGATACAATACGGGACTAGAATCAGATATCAGGTCCGATACTAATGAGCTGGATCAGATATCGGCTCCCAAATATCGGTTCAGTCAGTATCCTGTTTGTATAAATAAAACTATATAATAAGACTATTCACTGGTCACAGTTGGCCCAGAAAGGTTTTCATTTTATTGATACATATATAACAGCCACATAACACATATGAATCAAGTCTGTCTCATTTTATTTTTGTCTTAAGTAAAATAAATGCTGTTTTCAGTCACTGCTTGATATCGGGGCAGGTACTTTAAGCCACAATCCTGGAATTGGTATCGACCAAGTTAAAGTCTGTGTACACTGGTGTATGAACGTGTGTGTGAATGTGTGAGTGGTTCTTTGCTGTAAAACGCTTTGAGTGACTTGAAAGTGGAAAAGCTCTGTATAAAAATCTGTCCGTTGTGCAGTGCGAGCTAAAGGCAAGTCTCCCTATATTCATATTTCACTTCCTTAGTGCTGCCATCAGACCTAAACCAGATTTTTAACAAGACTACAAGGGGCCCCCAGCACTAAACTAAGTCTAAGTCTGAAATTCAAATCAACAATTACATCTCATATTACTACAGCAGTTGTACATTTGGATCCGAACATGACCTGTTTTTAATGTGCCATCTATCTACTACATTTAAACAAGAACTACTTCAAAAGGAGGGAAAAACTGATTAACTCTAAATTAAACCTAACAAAATTAAAGCCGCAAGCCACAATAAAAGACCCCCAGAGACCAAAAGGAAACAGACGTGCTTTTATGTGAGTGGTCCATTGCACAGTCGTGTTTAGTATCTACTGCAAAAGGAAACAGCTTAGGAGTCATCTTTTCTGTCTCTTTGGTAGAAATGGTAGAAGGGGTGTGGTTGTACTTTGCATTAAAATTGGGGCTAAACTGGGACTCAATTCGGAACTTTCTCTTGACCTTGACCAGGACTAAACCAGGACTAGAACAGGACCAAACAGAACAGGTCTATCATCTGGACTAAACTAGACTCAAACTAGGACCTAACAAGGACAAGCGTGAACACAGCCTTATAATATTAGGAAGCAGTGGTAGTAAACTAGTACTGATAGTATAGTAGAGGTTGGTTGCTGTTTGTTTTTTTATTTAGTAGTAGTTGTACTTTTAAGTAGTAGTAACACTACAAGTAGTAGTAATGGAAGTGGTTTAGTGAAGGTTATAGCAGTTTGAAGTTATAGTAGAAGTAATAGTAGTGGCTTTTGGTTGTAGTCTTAGTAGTAGTATGGTACACATAGCTGTAATATAAAATAGTAACCAGTAGTAATATGTAGAACAGTAGTAATAATAAACATGGTAATAGCAGTAGTAGTGCAGTAGGTATAGTTGTAGCAGTAGTACCAGTAGTAGCAGCAGTAGTAGTACAGTAGTTCTAGTAGTAGTAGTAGTAGTAGTAGTAGCAGTAATAGCAGTAGTAGTAGTAGCAGCAGCAGCAGTAGTGTGTGTACCCAGAGAAACTGCTGCAACTGAGCCAGCCCTGAGTCAGCCCATTGTATGAACTCCATTTTACTCCAGACTGATGCAGAATCAAATCCCGACTTGAATCAGCTGAAACAGACCTGCTGCTCAACACCTCAGACTTACACAGCAGATTTTTACCTTTAACAGTGAAAGACCTAGTTCCCAATTTATTCTTCCAGATTCTATGCCACACCCCCAAAAGCTCTCAAAACTATTACGCATCTCTATGTATCTGTAACCCAACTGCACGGGAGTTACTGCAAAACAAATCTGCACAGAAAAGTACTAGGAAAATGTGTATTTATATGTAAAAGACTAATTAAACTCAAGAGTCACCCCAAACTCTTTAGCAAGCTCAGTCCCATCTGCTGTTGTCCCATAAAAACCCTTATGATCTAAAAAAGTCTACTACTACTACTACTACTACTACTAATTTTGGTAAACTCAGATGCCATCAACCTTTCACTCTGGTTTATTTTCTGGATCCTTGTACAATATCTGTATCAAACTAGATGATACCGTGCTAGTGAACAGTTTTAAAGGATCTCTGATGTGGAGCAAAAAGAAATTAATCCAGCCATTTTTTCTGTTTTTTCCAGGGGAAGCAGTCTAAGCAGGGACTCCCAGACTTCCCTCACCCCAGACACTTCCTCCAGCTAATCCTCTGCTTCAAACCACAAGCTTTTACTCACAGAGGGTAAACTTATGTGTTAAACTGTGCTAAATTGCAATTATGTTTAAATTTTGTGAAATAATAATAAAGAAAGCTATTTTTGTTTTCCTCAAGATTAAATAAAAAAAAAAAAAATCTTCAATCAACATGAGAAAAAATTTGTACTTTGTATGTACTTTTTTGTCATTGTAAAATGTCACTTATATAGTGCTTTTCCATCTTCAAGTCACTCACTGCACTTCACAAGCACTTCAGCACATCAACGAACCACTCACCCATTCACACACACATTCATCCACCAGTGTACACAGACACTGGGGGCGAGGTGGGTTAAGTGTCTTGCCCAGGGACACAACAACAGCATTCATCTGTGGGAGCTGGAATCGCACCGTCAAATTGTGGATCAGTGGATCTAACATCTCGACCAACTGAGCTACTATCGTCATATTGCCCAGCCCTATAAGATGATGGGGTAACTGGGTCAGGGACAAGGGACATAACCTTGTGAAAAACACACAGGTGTCTGCAGAGCCCCCCACACAGACTCAGACTGATGACGCTGCATTAAAGAGGTCATCTGTGAAACACTGCAGTGTCTGAGAAAATGACTGAAATAAACTACACCACACTGCAAGGAACTCAACTCAACCTCACAATCACATTAAAAACAGTTCAGTCAGTTCAGATGTATGTTATAATCATTTTAAATTGTCTTTTGTGTGTGCAAAGAGAAGTGTTTTGTCACCAGTATGTCAAAATGAACACAAGACAAGAAAAAAAATAGTTTCAATGTACAGTGAATATGAGTATTTATGTGTAACTGACTCAATCTGGTTAAAACTGATAAGTGTATTTTTTAATCATTAATAATGATGTTTTCCCCTAAAATACAAGACAAAGTTTCCTTTAAGTAAATATTAAAAAGTTATTTTTTGGAAACAATAAAAATACAGAGTTATAAGATAAATAGGGATACACAAGAGATCCCACTGTGTTATGTAACTTTTACTTATCACTCAAATAACTACTGAACAGCTTTGAATGAATAAAAGTTCAAGCATTCTGGAGCCAAAATCAGCCTGTAAATGGTCTTATTACACACAGTTAAAGGCCCAATCAGGAAATCAGGATATCAGGATACCATAGAATCGATATCCAGGTTTCAATTTTCATATCCTTACCTCTGACCTCTGACCCCTGACCCACCTGCAGCTCCCTGTTCACTGCCTGATCCTAACCCCCTTAACTCTGACCTCTGACCTCTGACCCCTGACCCACCTGCAGCTCCCTGTCCACTGCCTGATCTGTCAGGATTTAGTGATTTTAGCGTGACTCAGCACAAACCTCACAGACATTACATTACACTGGAAATGGTTGTCCCTCTGTTTCTGGAACTAGCTACCACTGTGCACAGTAACAATTAATTAAAAAAAAAGCTTTAAAAATGGCCTCACCTCGTCTCCTCTTCTTTGAGCTTCTGCGCTGCCTGCTTTGACTGTTTAATCTGCAAGTCCAGCCTTTGTAAGAAGTCTTTGGCCGACACCTCCTCTGGTTTCTGTTGTTGGGACGTGGGCTGGTTCTGGCTCGGTCGTGGGTCCTCGGGAGGCGGGGAGGGGGGTGGAGAAGGTTCCTCGATGTCCTGTGTCGCGACACAGGGCGAGTCCAAGTCCTGGCCGGCAGAGTCGTTATCGGGGGATTCGAGAGAGAGTCCGTTAAAAATGAAGCGTTTTTGAGTGAGCACGGGGATGTTGAGGATGCTCTTGAGGAAAATACAGTCGTTATTGAAAAGCTTGTTGGCGCGTTTGATTTGCTCCATCTGACGACAGAGAGAGGAAAGAGAGGGCGGGATTAGTAAGAACAAGTGAATCCCATATTACGCCATTTTCTGATCTATGTTATAATGTTTCCTCATCACAAACAGACCTGGAGTTGTGTTTTGTTTCATTCACACATGTTTAACACACAAACCCTGCAGATTTAGGCTGAGTTCTTCTCTCAAACTGAAAACACTCTGTTCCACCTTGTGATGTCATGTGTTAATACAGGAAGTGCTCCGCTGTGTTTTTAAACTCCATACACCTTCACTAGAATCATTTGAATAATTTCACCCCTGGAAATTCCAATCTCTACTGAACTTAAGGTAAAATATAGCTGTTAACTTGAAGACTCCCACTACATGACATCACAAGGTGGAACAGAGCATTTTGAGCTTTGGAGATGTAGTCAGACTAATGATCAAGGATTACTCAAACATATAGGCGGAAATCACGGTGGGGAGGGGTGGGTCCGGACCCCCCCTTCGCTGACTAGTGTCCCCCTCTCCCCTCTTACTGTCGCCCCCTCCCCTTGCATTAACGCTTTATGACAAGTAGTGAATTATGGTAAAACCTATTTATACATTAGAATGTATACAGTATCCACACAGTAAGCAAGTAAGCTACTCACTCAGCTTCAAATATTATGTTTTAGACTTTGAAGAGTGAATATATATAACTTAATGTTGTAGGGATCCTGAAAAGGAAGGAGGGGCAGCTGTTACAAAACTTTAACCACCCTCGTGTCAGGTAAGTTCATAAGTTTTGGTTAAGAAATTTAGAACACAATACCAGAGGGAAACAATAAATATATGCTTGAGAAGTATCTGAACTCGTAAGATGCTTCTGAACAGTCAGTGTGATCGGGCTGTTCTGAGATAAAACATCAAATGCTCCAACTGAATGAACAGCAGTGCAGGTCACAACACAAGCCACAACTACAAGAGTCAGTTTTGTGTAATATAGGACTTTTACCTAAGATATTAAAATGTGTAAGTGCTCTGGCCTAACTTCTAAGATACTAATATTGACAGCCAAAAAATAATATATAAACAAAATATATTGGTTAGGATTATTACTATTCTTATCAAACAAAAATCTGGACATTGGGCCATACCTTCAACCAGTGTCTAAGGGCAACCTGCTCATATGGGAAACTAACAAAAGTACAGAGTGAACACTTTATGTCTACTCTCTGAGCCAAGGGAAGTCAGTGCAGTGCTGCGTTGTGTTTTCTTCCAGGTTCTAATAAGGATGTTTGCAGGTTTTAAGATCCTGGGGGGTAACTAGAGTAACCAGACACAGGGAGAACAAACAAACTCCATACAGAAAGCTGCAGTCCAGGAAGCAAAATCAAGAAGAACCTAACATCCTGTGACTGAAGGATGCTAGCCAGTTGCTGCTGGAGGAAGTGAGAGTTCTGGTTGGATTGGCAGCCCCACAACAACTGATTTGCTTCTTGAAAAACGAAACCAGCCCATGTCTTCCCTTTGAGCAAGTTCAATCAAGGCCAAATTGAGATGCTATGTAACACTGTTTGTATGTTTGATGTGTGTGACAGTCACCAAAACACATGCATGGAACAATAAATAACTTCTATATTCACTCATAAGCTCGTAAATTGTCGCTGATGAACCGTATCTCACCGTAACCCCGTATTTGAGAGCTATCCCTTGCAGCGTGTCACTATCCGTAACCCGATGCTCTATGTACTTCTCCCCCAGAGAGGCCGACACGCTGGCGGTGCTTCCGTACGAGCGGATCTTGGTCCGGGCTAAGCTCTGGGATAGCTCGCTCTCTGACTCGGACCCGGACCTGGAGCGAGGGAAGATGGGCTGCCCGAAACGTCCTCCTCCTCCCCCCGCTCCCCCATCCCGCATCGACAGCACGGGCGAGAACTCCGCCATCTTCGGCTGGATGCACCGGACGCAGCGCTGTCCGGGGGGTTGTTCCGCTGTAGAGCCGCGGCGGAGGGGTGAGCGGGCTCGGTTTAAGTCACAGGCAGCGCCCCGTCCTGCAGAACTACGGGGAAAAGCGACATGTTTCGGGAGACCTCAGCCTCACTGTAACGGGACCTGCGTTTGTCGTGTATCCGCTACGCTTACGTCATCACGCACAGACGTACAGCAGGGAGGAAAAGACACTTCCGGCAATATCCTTTTCAAAATCATTATCAAATGTGTAGGGAACGTTTATTTGGAAAGCGCGTACACAAAGCAATTCAAGGGGCTTTACAGGATAAGGAAGACATTAAAATCACAATACAAACAAATCAAAACATAAATAATCGTCAAAAAATTAACATTAAAAGAGAAAAGTGCATAATAAAACCCTTTCAGTCATATACACAGAAAAACAGAACCGTTTGGAGCCTGGATAGGTTATAATATAATATAATATAATATAATATAATATAATATAATATAATATAATATAATATAATTTAATATAATATAATGTAATGTAATGTAATGTAACGTAACGTAACGTAACGTAACGTAACGTAACGTAACATAACATAACATAACATAACATAACATAACATAACATAATTATAATATAATATAATATAATATAATATAATATAATATAATATAATATAATGTAATGTAATGTCATATCATCATATCATATCATATATTGGAGCTGGAATCACGCCCATGATCACTTCCCATTTCTATTTACATATATTCATGGTTACTGACTTAGGTTTTAAGTTAACTCTCTGTGAAACTGAAAACTGTGGGTTGACCTCTTTTCGGGGTTAACAAAGTCTGGGTTAAGCCTAAACCTGCTTCTTAAAACAGGGCCGATGTGGTTACTTTAAGCTGTAGACTTGACCACACACTGAAAAGGACAGTTTCACAGTGTGTAGCAGTGTTGCAGTGTTAACCATGAAACAAACACTTAGCGATTTTACAATTAGCACTGAGAATAGACTTTTGACAGGCCTGTGTGAGTCGCCTTTACTTGTGACCCATAGGAGGAGGACCTGTGACCACACGTAGATGGAAAAAATACATGTTTGGTGACCATGTGACTTTTAATCACAAGTCTGGCTCCTTTTTCCTATTTTTCTGTTTATTTTCCAAACCTGTCGTGGATTTTAAGTCACATTTGAGGTTCTTATTTAGGGAAGTAGGTCAAAGTCTAAACTGGAAAAAATGCAAAGTCGATCTCAATTGGCCATAACAAAAAACAAATTAGTATATGTGTTGGATGAAGTACTCAATTTTGTTACTTAAGTAAAAGTACAGAAACTGGAGCAAAAAAATATACTCAAGTAATGTAAAAGTATTAAAGTACCTGTTTAAAAATGTACTTTAAGAATAAAAAGTAATAGTATTTTGTGCATATTTTGAGGTTGTATAAGGCTTCAAATGTAGTGATTTTGATAAAGATTTTTGCAGAATTTTGTTCAACAGAAACAACTGAATCAATTTGTCAGGATGCTGGCCCGATGTGGTCAAAGTAGGAGGCAGAAAAAAGTGTCTTTTACCAAATAGAAATGTATTAAAAAGATTACTTTGGCTGGACGCAACATAATTAAAGAAAACATCATAAACCGTTCACACAAATAAACAGAAAACGAGCAACTTAAATAAAAACTGCAAAACAACCACATGCCACGACTACACTGAATGTCTCCCTGAAAGACTAACTCCCAACAGGAAGCGCCCTTTAACAAAATGTGCTTACAATAAAACTAAACACTTAAACATTGAAACAAAATGCACAAAGACAGTGAAACAAAAAGAACTTAAACCAGTTCTCCCCTCCACACTGTCCAGCCCATGAATCACCATAGGCTTTAAACATGGCTGACATTGGCCACGCCCCCTTTGTCTGGACCATGAGGAGACTCAGGTAAGAATGGATGGATGTGTTTAACTGAACTGAATACATTTAACCAAATAAAATATCTAAAGCAACTTGTGTATGTGTGGTGTTTAACTGAAAGGTGGACTATAACTAAATAAAACAAACCTGGGATAGTTACGTCTAGTCGTTTAGTTGAATGTTGAAAAATTATAGGAAATAAACAGATGTGTGAATATAAACTAAATTAAGGTGAGATTAATGGGTCATATAATTATTTTCTCTCGCTGTTTTTATTTGTATATTTCTGTTTTGCTCAAACTACGAACATGTTAAAAATAAACCCTCAGCCTTTTGAGCAGGTCTCAGACAATAATAAAAATACTTTTGCTTTTCAGTCCTAGTCAAAAATGTAGTGGAGTAGAAAGTACAGATGCAGCTCTCAAATGTAGTGAAATCAAAGTAAAAGTAAAAGCACCCACTGTAAAATAGATCTAAATACAAATACCTAAAAGTACAGTTCTTTACTACTTTTACTTATACTTATGCCACCACTTTATATGAGTTACGTGTTTGTATTCTGGGCCCTTCCACACAACATCTCCACATTATCCCTATATAAAAATTGATAGTCATAAATTTCACTGCTATTTATAAATGGTATTGCATTTTCCATAGATAAAACCCTCATCTGTTTAACCAGTACAGTGAACGCAAACAGCAGGTGTGTCTTTGTAAAGCTCAGGTTTCAGTGGACAGGACTAATCACGTCTGCACGCTCCATTTACTCGGCCGTTGCCCCGGTAACCCGTACACTGTATTGGTAAACTCATTATAATTGTTAATGCAATTTCAAATCTAAAGTCTATGATGTGATTTATGCAAAGACGAGAGGAGGTGGATTGATTAATATTCCATTAAACTCCCACTATGAGATGACACTTAAGACCCACATGCACCTGTACACATGTATTATTGTGTTAATATGAAGCTATGGATGAAGGTAAAGTGTAAAACTGTTTAAAATAATCCTCTGTGTGTATTTTGAGTTTACTTGTGTAGTAGTGTGTTGTTTTAAATCAGACCTATTCTACAAAATCGACTTCTCAGAGCTTTTAATCAAGTTATAGTTGTTGATTTGTGCATGTTTGAATAATCTTTAATCTGTTATTTTTAAGACGCCATATCAATCCCCATTTTCACCATCACCGGTACACGCCCAATGCGACGTACGCACTCCGTTTTACAATTTTTAAATTTTATTTTCTTATTTGGTGAAATGCGCATCGGCCTACTTTTTTATTAAAGGTCCTATATTACACCAACTTGACTCTTGTGAGCGTTTAGCCATGTTATGTTGTTACCTTCTCAAAAACAGACCTGGAGTTGTGTTTTGTTTCATTCACACATGTTTGAGTGACACTTTATTATTAGTCTGTCTACATCTACAAAGCTCAAAATGCTCTGTTCCACCTTGTGATGTCATGAAGCGGTTGTTTTCAACTCAACAGCTTGTTGTAATGACTGGGGGATCAAAGATACAGACTCAAAGTAACAAGTTTAACAGAGTTTATTACAATTAAGAGAATGTGAATGCTGGTTGGAGGAGCTGGTAGTAGAAAGCTCAGTTGGAGGCTGAGGTGTTGGAACCGGTCGTATGAAGCTAGGTCACAGGCGGTGGTGCTGGGTGGGTCCAAGAAATGTGATTTGGCAAAAAACAAGAAAAATGAATTAAGCACTTTGAGCTAAAAAACTGACTGAGCCAAGCAGAACTGTAGCACAGCGGATACACTGAACATGCTCATACAGTCTGGCAGCAGGTGTAGAGTTGAGCAGGTTCTTTGTAGTGGGTGGTGCCAGACTCTCCCCCAGCTCCTTCGTGCTGAAATGAGACATGGAGGATACTTCAACCGCTGTCTGTGCACTTATGTAACGTAACTTACGTTACATAGCTGAAACAATTACAGTTATATTTTTAATTATTTATTATTTCAAGGCAACATCATTGCAGCCGTTTATTTCTGTTATAATTGAAGCAATTAATGAATGTTTCCCTTTGAATATCAATAGTAAATATGAAGTTCGATGTGATTTTTTTCCCAATTGTAGTTACTACATTACTTTCAAAATATACCTTGTTAAAACATAGTAACAGAGACAGAGGAAACAGTATCATTTTGCATTCATAGTCTATAAACCAGAGAACACTTATTAGTTGTACATATCGTGGGATATTGCAGTTTAACGATTTGGTATTTGGGGAATGTTTAATTTGATCTGTGGCTAAACCACTTTAATACCAGTAGAGGGCAGTGCTCACCTTATGCCACGCCAGTTAATTTCATCTCATTAGGCCCGAGCCTGGGACAACGTTCTGGCGAGCAAAACCCTGAAAATGGCAAAAATCAAGTAGTAAACACTCCCCGACATGCCAGTGAGTGGTGTCAAAAATTAGAAGTTTGTTGTTATGGTTTTACATGGTGAAAAGAGCGCTAAACATTGTCAATTTTCTACTCACGTGTGGGTCACTATCTCAGGGACTTCTGCTGGTGTATTTTTGCCTTATGCTCATTATATGCAACGTTTTCTTAATTTTAGCTAAATAAATTAAAATATATTCCCTTCTTTATCGTTAGCAGGAATCAAATTGGTTAAAAATAGAGACACCTGACCCATAACCCACATTGAGTCTAAACCAGGTCTATCACAATTATTATGATGTCACTTATGTTGAATAAATAGAAGCCTCACCAGCCCTGCACCTATGACTTTTCCCACTGTGAGGAAGTCTATAAGCACAGATGTGTAGTACTCAGTTACATTTTACTTTTTGAACAACCGTCTCTTTACTCCAATTTAATATTTAGTTTGAAGTAACAGCCAACAAGTGGCAAAAGCTTCATGTTGACGATAAGAAATGATCTGAACATTTATGTTTCATATATATATATATATATATATATATATATATATATATATATATATATATATATATATATATATATATATATGGAATCTCTCCACCTGCTCATCACTCAGTGATCCCAGATTCTCAGGAAACCTGAACATTTAGCTCCTTTTGGGAAAAAGGATGTGGAGCATCATCATTAAAACCACACTGGAGGAATCTTTGTCACTGATGTCAGGAACTTCTACAAAGACAGGTACTGGAATTTCATCACAGTGAGCTACAGGACGACGTGCTGATTCACGGTCAGGATACTTGAGTCTGCTTCGGTTCTTTCTGTTGATCCCAGTCACATCAATAGCCCAGAAGTAGCTATTCAATTCAATTCATTTTATTTTTGTAACGCCCAAAATCACAACAACAGTTGTCTCGAAGGGCGTTCATGTTTTGGTTGATGGGGGAAACCGGAGTACCCGGAGGAAACCCATCCAGGCACGGGGAGAAACATGAAAAACTCCACACAGAAAGGCCTGGGCGACCCGGGGATTGAACCAAACCTTCTGCTGTGAGGCATGAGCCACTCAGCCACCGTGCTGCCTACACACACAAAATAAATAAATAAAAAATGATGTGATGATGATGATATTGATGTCGGCTCCCTCCAAACCATGGGAATTCCAAACTTCAGACAGCTCTTCTTGCCTTTAGTCACTGACGCAGATACTCGGTGCATGACTTGCCATGTGTGGCGCCCAAGCTTCATCTTGGTCACCAAGTTTAATCCCAAAATAAGCATGGTAAGCACGCTTTATGAAACTTGTGACTTGATTCCTGTTAGGAACATTGGTGTATTCACCGCAGATGTAGCAGAATATGTCAGGCTTATTTTTGCAAGATCTTCTAGTCAAAGCCATTTCATTCACTTGTAATATAAAAAAAAACAATTAGTCATAAGTTGGCACATGCAAAATCTTCAGAATTTGTTTATAGCGAGAAATATAACAGAATTTTGCATCATATGACGTGAAAATACTCATACATGTAAACAAAATCGTCCAAAAACAAATATGTAGCTCAGAACGTTGACCTGATTGAGCAAAACCAATGTGATTTTTGGATTCAGCACATCAAAATTATCCTAAATCAGCTAAAAAATCTTAGACAATAAATTTAGTGTTGACCAGTGTAATGAATAATTCAACCTTTTTTTTAAAAAAAGCTATAGTTTTAGAAAATTACACTTAAATATATGTTCAACTGCAAGTTAAAGGTAAATGATTTTTCTTAGCAGTGTTTTAGTTATCTTAAGCAGTGTTAGTTAGTTTTAGCAGAGTGTCAACATTTGTGTCGACTCAGAGTGCCACTTCCACTGAATGCTTTTCCACACATGTCACAGGAGTACGGCCACTCATCTGTGTGTTTGTTTGTGCTTTTTAAAGTTTGCAGATCACTGAAAGGCTTCATACAGACGACACAAGAGCATGGCTTTTCTCCAGAATGTGTAAGCTTATGTTTTTTAAGATTATTGCTCTGTGTGAATGACTTTTTGCAGACGTCACACTTTCAGCCTCCATATTTAAACCAAAAGAGTTTTCTAAAGTTTATAAATTATTCTAGATTTATTTATTTATTTTTACACATAGATAAATGTCAACTTATTGCCCAGTACTGTAAATATCTGAGCATTAGTGGGGGTTGTTTTGATTGTACAATTCTATACTGTGAAGAAATCTATGTTTTTAAAGGTTTTGCTGTCAGATCTGTCAGTTTTAAACGGGTACTTTAATACTTTTACTCAAGTAGATTTTTTCATGTGATAATTTTACTTGAGTAACTTTTTACCTCTGTACAAAGAATATATTTATATATCGTTTATTACAGTGAAATTATGAGCATTATCTCCTTCAGACCTCTAGTTCCTTTGGTTATTCTCATTCATTATTTACAGGCACTGGTTGAGTTACCAAACAAACGCAGTAAACCTAGTCTCATGTACTTCCTCTTTCCTTTCAAAATAAAAGTCTCTGCTCTTTTTTTCTAGGAGCGGTGAGGACTACACAGCCCCAAAGTCGTCATACCAAGAAATCTGAAAAACTTTTACTGTTTACTCACTGAAACCGCTCACGCTCTCATTTCATTCAAGAGTTTTTAAGCTTTTACCGAGAAATAAAGTGTTATTTTTGCCTTTTATTTATTCATACATAAATGGTTGTCATGGTTTTGTACGTTTCAATTGTCATGTAAAGTCCCAAACTATTCAAATCAAGCCATTTCCAGAATATTAACCTAACTGCTGGTCATATAAAACATATTGCAGTGCTACTATCGAAATCATCTCTATTGTTTTGATTTGGACAGATTATTTTTTTAATCATTGCATTGTTGAAACTGAACCATATAGTGTTGAAATCTTTTATTTTTTCATTTTTAGTTCCAGGGATTTATTTAGTTTTATGTGTTTATGAATAAATATCTATTGAACCCATTATAGTTTTTTTTTTATTCAGAGGTGGGTGTTAATGGCTTATGTTTGCTCTACTGTAACTTTAAACTTCTCAAGTCTAATTTTGTTATAAGCACATAAATTATAACACATACTTTGAATCAGGGCCACTCACCTTATTTCAGTGAACCATGAATTGCCTAGACTGTTCCGTAGTATAGCATTAAACATGTCTATCAACAGGTCAGATCTGTGTTTTAAAGATATTTTTAAGCAATGAAAACAAATTAAATCAAATTAAAATTATTTGAATGTTTGACTTTTTTATCTCTTCTTTTCATCATGAATTTCACTTGATACTCTCAGATCAGGACTTCTTCTGCTTTTAAATAATGTTTTCATTTACTTTCCATATTCCTTAATAAAGTAAAGTATTAGCTAGTATAAACAGTTATTTGTAAAGTTGGATATTTCTCCAAAAGGCCTCACTTTGGCCGATGATCCAAGAAGCACACAGAGAACATGGATGTGTTAAAATAACATGGAGAAACACTGCTGCACTAAACATTTATTATTTTATAGTAATTAGTGACAATACAAGTATGCATTCCAAAAATAATATTAATACAAATTAATATATATAATAGTGATTACATATTTTGTGAAAACATTTCAACAAATACTTAAGTTTGTAATTACAATGTAAAACACATTCAAAAGTTAATATCAGAAGTACTTCAGTTTACAATGGTACATAAATAAAAACAACACATGACTTTTCAAAACTAAATTTTAACATTTAACTGCCCAAAAATGGTTCCACCTACTGACTGAAACACAGCAGTACGACATGTAAACATAAATAATGAATAATTCAACCTTTATAAACAAAAAGCTCTAGTTTTAGAAAATTACACTTAAATATATAACTGCATGTTAAAGGTAAACTAAACAAAACATAACAGCTTAAATGAGCTCAAGTGGATTTTAAAGTGTTGGGTTTTTGCAAATAATATGAACTATAAACAGATGCCAGGCTTAAAGAAGCTGTGGTACTCTTCAGTTGGAGCTTTACTTTAAACTTTGGTTAGATTAAGGAGTTTGTTAGTTTGTTCAAGCCAAATGTTAGTTAGCTTCAGCTCCAGCAGTGTGTTAGTTAGTTTTAGCAGATTGTCAACATTTGTGTTGACTCAGAGTGCCACTTCCACTGAATGCTTTTCCACACATGTCACAGGAGTACGGCCACTCCTCTGTGTGTGTTTTTTCATGTTTTTTAAAGTGTGCCAACTCACCGAAAGCCTTCATACAGATGTCACAAGAGTATGGCTTTTCCCCAGAATGTGTACGCTCATGTCTTTTAAGATTACTCTTTTGTGTGAATGACTTTTTGCAGACGTCACATTGAAAGGGTCTGTCTCCTGTATGAAGGTTTTTGTGGTTATTAAGATTATTCGTCTGTGAGAATGACTTTTTGCAGACGTCACACTGAAAAGATCTGTCCTTCGAGTGTGCACGTTCATGGATTCTTAGAGTAGACTTGTATCTAAAACCTTTTCCACAGACACCACACTTGTGTGGCCACTCTGTAGACTCGATAACCTCCTCTTTTATATTTTTGGCCTGCTCTGACACTTTTGTTGTCAGGTTTCTCGATCGTGTTGCTCCATTTTGCACCCAACACGTTTTGTTGCTGTTATCACTGTAAGATACCAGACCTGTCTGCAGTTCGTCTCTTTCTGGCTGTTTAACATCCTCAAAAAATGTGTCAACAATGTCCTGCTCTTGAAGAACATCATGCCGTCCTTCCTGGACTGTCTCTTGTAAGTACTTGTCTTGTGCAGTGTTAGCACTGGTCCTGAGCACAGTCTCCTCATTTGAACTGAGGCGGGCCTCTTCTGCTGCTGGAGCTGCTTTTGGCTGATTCCCATCTCCAAAAGTGATGCAGACCTGAGGAGCGGCTGTCAAGAAAGAAAACATCTATGTTACTTGTTTAGAAATATTGAAATGTAGAGCAAAGCAATTTATTATTTTATGTATCTTTTTATTTATTTAAAACTTGCTAGAGTGTAATAAATGGAAATAATACAATGGAAATAATAAATAGTAAATAGTCTCTGACTCGTGATGTGAAAGGCAAATTGGACTGATATTGTCAAAGTTAAGAGGTCTCAAAGAGTCAGTGTATTTTATGTCAAAGGTGAACGTGGACTATTTCACTTTAACATTAGTTAAAACTATATATAAAAACATTTAAACTAGGACTCAACCAAGGCAACTCCAGACCCTAAGCAAGAAATCAAAACCAAACCATGAACAAAACCAGGACGAAACCAGGTCTAAACTTTCTTTTACTATGTCTTTGCGGACTGTGCCGTAGACTCCATATAAAGTGTCTAACTCACATTCACACTGGGACAAAACTTAAAACTGGGACAAATTCTCGGGCCAAACTCAATATTTATTGAAAAATTGACTTCACCTGATATTTCATTTTTAACCTTTTCATATGGAAACAGACTTTAATTTTGCTTAAACACAAAATCTGGAACAACTCAAGCTTGATATTGTCAAGCCCACCGTGAAAAGACTCTAACCCCCACATTTACAACATGTGTCCACGCCGTGTACATTTACTCTGTGTTTTAACGGCTCTCAAACCTGAAATGGCACTCGGACAGTCCAGTCCGGTTCCCTGGTGGTTCTCGTCCAAAGCTGAAGTCAAAATTTTCTCCACTTGTCCCAAAATGTCCTGCGCCGCCGCGTGCAGCCTCTGGTACAAAAAGGAGCTCAGCTGGTTCATCATTTGGTCCTTAAAAGACGCCATTGCGGTTAAAGGCAGTGTACAGCAAAATTCAAAGCAGAATCAAATGCAAAGTCCAACCATTTAAGATTACACCAGTGTTTTTTAAATCATCCCAGAGTGGATGTTACAACTCTGTATCAAAGAAGCTCTTGTGAAGAAGTGTGAAATGTGACCTTGGCCAAAATGTAACATTATGTCTGAGAGTAAGAAATGACACTGTTTTGTGGGAAACAGAACATTTTGTAAGCACAGTAATATATTTGTATATTGTTCACAATTTCCCCTTTTAATCACATACACATGTGATCACTAAAAGAAAGGCGCCAGTTGCTACTTTTCAACAAAAATAAAATAAACCACCCAGAAAATCATAAGTCTTAGCTAAAACATAAAGATATATAAAAAAAATATCAATATCAAGTGGATCATTTCATAAAATGTTAGCAGAGCTTCAAATCATAAAATATAGTATAAAATATGTGACACTCAGATTAATAAAATGTGTATGACACTCGGACAGCATGGATGAAACAAAAAGCAGCTACTGAAAGAAACACCAAGAATAAAATTAGATTCAAACTGAGTCAGTTTCAAAGTCAGAGTGAAAGTCATCAGGTGAATCATTGGTCAATAGGGGTTCAGAGGCAGACAAATGCAAAAGCTGAGTGTGTGGTTGTTGTTTAGCTATAGCAGCAGTGATAAGTCGTTCAATAAGATTACGAGGACGGGACAACACAACATCCAATTATAATAAGTACTGCAATGATGATCATGATAGTAGTGAAAACAGAGACAATGGTTCCTGTCCAGGGACCAAAAATTCTGTAGAACCAGGCTGACCAAGAATTGTTGGGGATCCCTGAATTTGTGAATTATAGTGTTAGTGTTAGTGTTAGTTAGTGTTATTGGGAATGTAAGTGCAACACAAACATAGAGCATACACCACCTTCTTTGGCTAATAACATATCTAAAGCTATACGGTTCTGCCAGGCCATCAGAGATGTGGGACCCAGTTGTTCAGTTATTCCTTCTAGAGCTTCAACAGTGAAGTTCAAAAATCTTTGTTGATTATAATATATGTAATTTGTCCAGGCTACACTTTTATTAGATGTGACCCATGAAAACAAAATAGAGGCTAAACCTGCCAAAACCTCATCCTGGGCCTTATATTCATCTGGGACACAACAGGGTGTGTTTACAGCATGAAGATAAATGTCTTTATTGAATGAGCCTAAGGGTTTGTCTTTGGAAGGGAATAACAGAGATTGTTTCTGGATTTGGTGTAGTTTAATAGCATATGGATTATCAGGTAGTTTAAAGTCGTCAATAGTGGGAAATGCGTCAGCAGGTAGTAAAAGGGATAATAAGCATTACCAGGGTGCATTGTCCAGTCCAGGTCTTGGGTAGCATAGCATGTAAGTGTAGGTCTGCACAGAGCCACCAAATATCTGCTATTGCCAGGGAATGATGGAATAAGTCCGCATAAGCTTCAGACATTAATGTTCTGTTACAATGCAAGTCAGTAAAGTCTCCAAATTGTTTGTCGGGGTTTGTATGTGTCCTGCTCGCAAAACAGGTGTATTTTGTGTGTCCAGCAGCCCAGTTCAATGGCACATCTTTAGAAGTGACACCTGGAAATACTTTGTCTACCTGACAACAGTTATCAGTGCTATCGAACGTTTTGTGTGTAAAAAATTTGAGCATACATATCATGTCTGTATCATTGCTATAAGGGGCAGGTGCAGTAGTCAACTGTGGCCTAGCTGAGGCACATGCAAAGCAATTCTCGTTAGTCACAGTTTTAGTAGTATATTGAACCCATTTTAACCATAAATTTGCTCCAATGTCTGCACCTGTCTCTAGAGAGATTACTTGGGACATAGATAGTTCTTCAAAATACTTAACAATGCTGGCGTTTCGTGATGGTGGGCGTGGATGTACATTTAATGAAAATTTTGTTGTAAGTTCTCCCACTGACTTAAGTAGGCATAGGATAAATGTACTATTATCAGATAGAGCAGGTGATTTCAGTGTTAAAATGACTGCATTACAGTGTGGATATGGCTTGGGGCTTCTTATTATAAGGAGACGTTTAGATAAAGTAGGATTTTGTGGAAAGCCTGGCTTGTATTTATGGGTCCAGTCAGTAGTTGAGGCAAGTGTAATCAAATATCCAGGGTTCATGTCTGATACAATAGAGATTTTTCTATTTGAGAGTTCACAAGGGTCAGTCGTGCAGGTCAGAAAGTCACATAAGTCAAATTAATAATAATAATAATAATAATAATAATAAATTTTATTTGTTAGGCGCCTTTCAAGGCTCTCAAGGTCGCCGTACATACATACATACACAATACAAATTCAACAATGTAAAATGATTAAAAATACATTTAAAAACAAATTAAAAAAACAGATTAAAAGACAGAGCAGTTATGGTCAGAGTGGTCAGGGTGAGAAGGCCTTTCTAAATTGTGCTGTACAGTCCTGTCCTTCTAAACAATTAATAGTGATTTTTTTTCCTGTAGATTTTAAACCTTTCTCTTGGTGCCCTTTTCAGTGTTTGTGATGAGGAAACATTATAACATAGATCAGAAAATGGCGTAATATGGGATTCACTTGTTCTTACTAATCCCGCCCTCTCTTTCCTCTCTCTGTCGTCAGATGGAGCAAATCAAACGCGCCAACAAGCTTTTCAATAACGACTGTATTTTCCTCAAGAGCATCCTCAACATCCCCGTACTCACTCAAAAACGCTTCATTTTTAACGGACTCTCTCTCGAATCCCCCGATAACGACTCTGCCAGCCAGGACTCGTTTTGTTTTTTTTTACTTTTATTATCAAAAATATCATTTCATAAAATCACAGTACGAAGTACATTGGGGCAAGTGGGGGGGAGGGGACGGGGGGATGGAAACACACATGGTGGAAAATGGGGAACATACAAGAAATAATAAATAAATGTGTACATGTACATCACAAGACAGGCAACACTGGGGCAAGTAGGGAGGGTGCGGGGTTGGATAGGACATATGGGGGGGTGGGGCAGACTGGGACATAATTGAGAAATAATATTAAATTGAATAAACGGTATTTGCACATTTTCATTTTAGTCTTTCAGAATCCGAGGTGGGGTGGGGGATGGGGTGAGTGATCAAAAGTGAAAGTCCAAATGTCCTTGGGGGGTGACGGTGATGAGGGTGTTGCAGGGGAGCAGGGTCTTGTTAAAATGGTGGGGGATGGCTATGTGAAGGTGTTGGAGGTGGGTGGTAAGGCGGTTCGTGAACAGGGTCCAGTGGGGGGCGGTGCGCTGATCGTATAGGTGGAGGTTTCTGATGAAGAAGATGGTGTACCGGGCTATGGACATGATGAGTCTGACGAGGGGGAGGTTGGGTCTGGATGGGTGATCAGGTGGACGGGTGGGCGGGCGGTGATGGTGGCGATGTTCCGGAGGACGTGGGTCTGGGGTGCGGTGACCTGGAGTGCGGTGATCTGGAGTGCGGTGATCCAGGGTGCGGTGATCCGGGGTGCGGTGGTCCGATGGATGGTCTGGGGTGTGGTGATCTGGGGTGCGCTGGTACGGTGGGTGTCCCGGAGTGTGATGGGGGAGCACCTGGCCTGCCGCACGATGGTCCGGGCGATGGTCAGCTGAAGCGGCTGGAGCGGCGACAGCTGGGCTGTGGTGGGCTGAGCTGACGGTCGGCTGCGGCGCCGAAGCAGTGGTCGGCCCCAGGGCGCCCCCTTCCGGCCCTGAACAGGAGAGACCAGTGCTCCTGGTCGTCCCCTCCCAGGGCCGCTGGTGGTGGGAGACTCCAGTCCAGCCTCCGGGCGAGGAGGTCCTGGACCCGGACCCAGAAGCGGCGGGCAGCACCACATTCACAAAAAAGATGTATGAGAGTCTCAGGGGATTCCCCGCACACTGGGCAGTCTCTGCCGTACACCGTGGGGCTGATGGCGTGTAACTGTATGCACGTGTAAATCAGTCTGTGTTTCAATTTGAATTCAAAGTGACTATGTGTGGTGTAAACCATTCGAATGTGTAGGCCCAGATGGATGTCGTGCGAGGGGAATGTCTGTGACCATTTGTGTTCTGCCGTGGGACGTCTGAAGACTCCAGGGATCAGCACTCTGTAACAGGCTTGGGTGTTCATCTCGGTCAGCTTCTTCCACACGGTCCCGCCCGCCCAAACGTCGAAGTCGAAGCCGGCGGTGGGGGAATCGACTCCTCCCGTCCCCGGCTCGGGGGTACTCCCCCCGAGGGCCGGCGCACCGCAGAGCGGAGCGCCTTCCCCCAGGAGGGACCCCCATTTGACTCTGACATTCAGGGCGAAACGGAGGGCCATGTTGGAGACCGGGGTCCGTCGGAAGGTTAGGCCGGCGGCCGCGACGCGCCCCCGGATGACCTCTATGTCAAAGTCGCCGGTGGCGCCCAGCAGGTCGCCGACCCGGACAAACCCCGCTCTCTCGAAGTTCTCACTCCTCATGCACTCCCGAGAGGCGGACGGGCTCGACAGGAGGTCCGGGTTGAACCGCAGGGGGATGCTGGACAGCTGCCCGGCCGTGGCCGGTGCGGCGATCGCCAAGGGCCTCAGCGCCCGCCACGCCGCCCACACCTCCCGTTCGAATGGGGGCAGGCTGTCCAGCATCAAGGGCGGCAGCATCTGGCAGAGCCGGTACACTCCCTGGCCGCCCCCCAAGCCCATGGCGTGGCCAAAAAAGGGTTTCCAGGGGGCATGACAGTGAGGGTCCAGGAACCTGCGGACAAGTTTCAGTCTGAGGCTGGCTTGCTCTCCCTGGGTGCTTGCTCAGCCTGCCTGGACAGGGATGGCTCTTTCGTTCTGGGTGGGGGGCCAGGATTCTCCCCTCCCCCTGTGGGCGGAGGCCAAGGGATCAGAGTGGATTTTCTGGGTTGGGACTGGCTCGTTCTCCATGGATGCTGGATCAGTTGGATGCCAGGGCCCCAGCCTGCCCTCAGCGGCCGATGGGTGGCTTCCTTCTCCTGGATGGGGAGCCAGGCTGCTCCCCCTGGTGCCATTGGAGCCATTCCTGGCTAAAGCAGTTCAAGCTGATCCCCAGGCTCTACACCTACAAAGAAGGGGGAACATCCTGGTCACTCCAGATTTGGGTATCCCGACTCCCTTTCGATCGGCCAGGGGCGACGTAGGTCATCTCCCCACCCTTCCGTACAGCTTTCGCCCATCTCTTAGGACCGACTTACCCATGTTCAACTGCTGTTCACAACCCTTCTCCACTTTGGCCTTCAAAGTTCTCATTTAAATATTTGCTACTACTACCAAGATCTGCACCCGCAGTGGCTCCACCCGGGTGCCGTAGGCCTCCATGCTCACCGCAGTGGCCTTCCTACTCATAGCAGCATAGCCCTTGCGGTTCCTTATGCCGGTGATGGCCCATTATGGGCCGACACTCCAGCCCCCCAGCCCCCCACCTCCAGGGGAGAAACCCGTGATCCAGCACCAATGGAGAATGAGCCAATCCTGGCCCAGACAATACATGCTGTTCCCCCGGATCCTCGTCCCGGGGGGGAGGGGGGGGGGGACCACGGCCCCCCACCCAGAAAGAATGAGCTACCCCTGGGCCACTGAATGCAGGCCAGCGCACCAGCCCTCCACCTCCAGGGGGGCATCCCGATCCAGCACCCATGGAGAACGAGCCATTTCTGGGGTCTGATGAGCATCAGCATTGGGTGCCGTAACCCAGCGTTCCGTTCATCCCACAGCACCAGTTCTGCTTACCAAAAGTGACCCATGACATTGGCATGGGTCACTTCCATGCCCAGCTCTAAGCCAGCCAGCAAGACTTCTTACCCATTTAAAGTTTGAGAATAGGTTGAGATTGTTTCGACCATAAGACCTCTAATCATTCGCTTCACCAGATAAAACTGTGAGACATTGAGCGCCACCGGTTCTGAGGGAGTTCTTTTCTTTTCTGTTCTTTTTGGTGACCAGGTCCACAAGCCCTAGACCCCCACTGTCGTAGCCCCCCACGATGGTGTCGTGGGCCACCAGCGCTCTCTCCCTCTTCCAGATGAAGCGGCTGAGGGCTCCTCCGAGGCCCCCAGTGTTGACGGAGAGGAGAGGCGTGCCATTGCGCATAGGAGGGAGATGTTGCCTGAGGTTCATTTTGACTTTTTGTGTTTACTCTTCTGCATATCCGTGTCCCCCAGGCGTTTTTTAACCTCAGGCGTGCTGAATTCGATCAGCTCAGAGTCGTCAGCGGTCTGATTGAAGGCGGCAGTGTTGGGGGTAGGGGCTGGTGTGAGAGAGAGAGCCGGCTCGCGGGGGCTGCGCGCAGGCATAGCGCGCGCACGCTGCCTCCGCTCTGCCCCGCTCAGCATTACTGCCCTGTGACAGAGAGCGCGCTCTCGTTGGCAGCTCGCCCCACTGTCTTCCCCGCATGATGCTTTCTAGCCTAGGAATGCGGCCCGCTGCCGGGGCCGCTTCCCCCGCCTCGGAGGTGGAACACGAGGCCAGTCTCATGCTCGTCCTCCTCACCGGTTCGACTGCTGCCGCCCGGGCATTAGGAGTGGGGCCGCACGCGGCCTCCTCCCCCAGATCGAGGGTGCGGCGTGAGTCAGCTTTCTCACCCGCCCCTACCACTGGCGCCCCCCCGCTCGCCAGCTGGGTGTCTGTCTCCGCTGACGGACCCTGAGCCTCCTCCTCTCCCACCCCAGTCAAGCAGAGCGCGGGAGAGAGCCCCGCCGGGGGCTCTCCCCCGCTCTCCGCGGGTGCCGGGGTGGTCTCCTCTCCCTTCCTCATCAAGATGGGAACCAAGAGATGATGGACTATGCCTGGGCAGGGCGAATCCAGAGGAAACTCTGGTGGAGGCCTGCAGCGGTCCTGACGTGCAAATCGGCTGTCCGACCTGGGTATAGGGGCCAAAGACTAATCAAACCACCTAGTAGCTGGTTCCTTCTGAAGTCTTCCTCAGTACCACTGGCGCTCAATGTCTCGCAGTTTTATCTGGTAAAGTGAATGATTAGGCTTCTTGGGGCCGAAACAATCAAACAAGTAAGAAACTTGACTTGCTGGCTTGGAGCTTGGTGTGGAATGCAAGCCCCCTACTGGGCCACTTTTGGTAAGCAGAACGGGCACTGCGGGATGAACCGAATGCCGGATTAGGGCGCCCAATGTCAACGCTCATCAGACCCCAGAAATGGCTCGTTCTCCATGGTTGCGGGATCAGGATGCCCCCCGGAGGTGGAGGGCTGAGGCGCCAGCCTGCGTTCAGTGGCCCAGGGGTGGCTCATTCTTTCTGGGTGGGGGACTAGGTTGTTTCCCCTTCCTTGTGGGTGTGGATGTTTCTCCTCCTCCCCCTGAGGGCGAAGGGCCGGAGGGCCAGCATGGGGTGTCTGGGCCGGGATTGGCTCATTCTCCATGAGTGCTGGATTGGGATGCCCCCCTGGAGGTGGAGGGCTGGGGCACCAGCCTGCATTCTGTGGCCCTCTAGGGGTAGCTCATTCCTTCTGGGTGGGGGACTGGGATTTTCTCCTTCTGAAAGTGGAGAACTAGGGCACGAGCCTGCCTTCAGTAGCCCAGGAATGGCTCATTCTCCATTGGTGCTGGATCACGGGTTTCTCCCCTGGAGGTGGGGGGCTGGGGCGCCAGGGGTGGCTCATTCTTCCTGGGTGGGGGGCTGGGATGCTCCCCCTCCCCACTGGAGCGTCGGCCCATAATGGGCCATCACCGGCATAAGGAGCCGCAGGGGCTATGCTGCTATGAGTAGGAAGGCCACTGCAGTGAGCATGGAGGCCTACGGCGCCCGGGTGGAGCCACTGCGGGTGCAGATCTTGGTAGTAGTAACAAATATTTAAATGAGAACTTTGAAGGCCAAAGTGGAGAAGGGTTGTGAACAGCAGTTGAACATGGGTCAGTCGGTCCTAAGAGATGGGCGAAAGCTGTACGGAAGGGTGGGGAGATGACCTACGTCGCCCCTGGCCGATCAAAAGGGAGTCGGGATACCCAAATCTGGAGTGACCAGGATGTTCCCCCTTCTTTGTAGGTGTAGAGCCTGGGGATCAGCTTGAACTGCTTTAGCCAGGAATGGCTCCAATGGCACCAGGGGGAGCAGCCTGGCTCCCCATCCAGGAGAAGGAAGCCACCCATCGGCCGCTGAAGGCAGGCCGGGGCCCTGGCCTCCAACTGATCCAGCATCCATGGAGAACGAGCCAGTCCCAACCCAGAAAATCCACTCTGATCCCTTGGCCTCCGCCCACAGGGGGAGGGGAGAACCCCGGCCCCCCACCCAGAAGGAAAGAGCCATCCCCGGCCAGGCAGGCTGAGCAAGCACCCAGGGAGAGCGAGCCACCCCTGGGCAAACCAATCCAAGCTGATCCCCAGGCCCACACCCACAAGGAATGAACTATCTCTGGTGGGCCACTGAATGCAGGCTGGTGCCCCAGCCTTCCACCTCCACGGAGGCATCCTGATCCAGAATGAGCCAATCCTGGCCCAGAGACCCCATGCTGGCCCTCCAGCTCAGGCGCAGGGTGAGCACCCCCCACCCCCGGGGGGCTGAAGGCAGGCTGGCGCCCCAGCCCCCCACCTCCAGGGGAGAAAGCCGTGATCCAGCACCAATGGAGAACGAGCCAATCCTGGACCAGGCAATACATGCATTTCCCCCGGCCCCTTGCCCCCAGGGGGAGGGGGGGAACCTCGGTCCCCCACCCAGAAGGAAAAGGGCCACCTCCGGGGCACCGAGGGCAGGCTGGCGCCCCGGCCCCCCACCCCCAGGGGGGACAGCTTCAATCCAGCACCCATGGAGAATGAGCAAATCCCGGCCCAGACAATCCATGCTAGCCCCCAAGGCCACCCACCCCCCGGGATTCCCCCCCTCCCCCTGGGGGCGAGAGGCCGGGGGACCAGCATGTATTGTCTGGGCCAGGATTGGCTCGTTCTCCTTGGGTGCTGGATCGGGATGCCCCTCCCGGAGGTGGAGGGCTGGGGCATCAGCCTGCATTCATTGGCCCAGTGATGGCTCATTCTTTCTGGGTGGGGGAACGGGATGTTCCCCCTTCATTGTGGGTGTGGAGCCTGGGGATCAGCTTGGTTTGCCGAGGGGTGGCTTGCTCTCCCTGGGTGCTTACTCAGCCTGCCTGGACAGGGATGGCTCTTTCGTTCTGGGTGGGGGGCCAGGATTCTCCCCTCCCCCTGTGGGCGGAGGCCAAGGGATCAGAGTGGATTTTCTGGGTTGGGACTGGCTCGTTCTCCATGGATGCTGGATCAGTTGGAGGCCAGGGCCCCAGCCTGCCCTCAGCGGCCGATGGGTGGCTTCCTTCTCCTGGATGGGGAGCCAGGCTGCTCCCCCTGGTGCCATTGGGGCCATTCCTGGCTAAAGCAGTTCAAGCTGATCCCCAGGCTCTACACCTACAAAGAAGGGGGAACATCCTGGTCACTCCAGATTTGGGTATCCCGACTCCCTTTCGATCGGCCAGGGGCGACGTAGGTCATCTCCCCACCCTTCCGTACAGCTTTCGCCCATCTCTTAGGACCGACTTACCCATGTTCAACTGCTGTTCACAACCCTTCTCCACTTTGGCCTTCAAAGTTCTCATTTAAATATTTGCTACTACTACCAAGATCTGCACCCGCAGTGGCTCCACCCGGGTGCCGTAGGCCTCCATGCTCACCGCAGTGGCCTTCCTACTCATAGCAGCATAGCCCTTGCGGTTCCTTATGCCGGTGATGGCCCATTATGGGCCGACACTCCAGCCCCCCAGCCCCCCACCTCCAGGGGAGAAACCCGTGATCCAGCACCAATGGAGAATGAGCCAATCCTGGCCCAGACAATACATGCTGTTCCCCCGGATCCTCGTCCCGGGGGGGGGGGGGGGGGGACCACGGCCCCCCACCCAGAAAGAATGAGCTACCCCTGGGCCACTGAATGCAGGCCAGCGCACCAGCCCTCCACCTCCAGGGGGGCATCCCGATCCAGCACCCATGGAGAACGAGCCATTTCTGGGGTCTGATGAGCATCAGCATTGGGTGCCGTAACCCAGCGTTCCGTTCATCCCACAGCACCAGTTCTGCTTACCAAAAGTGACCCATGACATTGGCATGGGTCACTTCCATGCCCAGCTCTAAGCCAGCCAGCAAGACTTCTTACCCATTTAAAGTTTGAGAATAGGTTGAGATTGTTTCGACCATAAGACCTCTAATCATTCGCTTCACCAGATAAAACTGTGAGACATTGAGCGCCACCGGTTCTGAGGGAGTTCTTTTCTTTTCTGTTCTTTTTGGTGACCAGGTCCACAAGCCCTAGACCCCCACTGTCGTAGCCCCCCACGATGGTGTCGTGGGCCACCAGCGCTCTCTCCCTCTTCCAGATGAAGCGGCTGAGGGCTCCTCCGAGGCCCCCAGTGTTGACGGAGAGGAGAGGCGTGCCATTGCGCATAGGAGGGAGATGTTGCCTGAGGTTCATTTTGACTTTTTGTGTTTACTCTTCTGCATATCCGTGTCCCCCAGGCGTTTTTTAACCTCAGGCGTGCTGAATTCGATCAGCTCAGAGTCGTCAGCGGTCTGATTGAAGGCGGCAGTGTTGGGGGTAGGGGCTGGTGTGAGAGAGAGAGCCGGCTCGCGGGGGCTGCGCGCAGGCATAGCGCGCGCACGCTGCCTCCGCTCTGCCCCGCTCAGCATTACTGCCCTGTGACAGAGAGCGCGCTCTCGTTGGCAGCTCGCCCCACTGTCTTCCCCGCATGATGCTTTCTAGCCTAGGAATGCGGCCCGCTGCCGGGGCCGCTTCCCC
The DNA here is from genome assembly GCF_009829125.3 of Periophthalmus magnuspinnatus. NCBI lineage: Eukaryota > Metazoa > Chordata > Actinopteri > Gobiiformes > Gobiidae > Periophthalmus > Periophthalmus magnuspinnatus. The sequence goes on along the minus strand of NC_047128.1, from coordinate 2,427,625 downwards.
CGCCTCGGAGGTGGAACACGAGGCCAGTCTCGTGCTCGTCCTCCTCACCGGTTCGACTGCTGCCGCCCGGGCATTAGGAGTGGGGCCGCACGCGGCCTCCTCCCCCAGATCGAGGGTGCGGCGTGAGTCAGCTTTCTCACCCGCCCCTACCACTGGCGCCCCCCCGCTCGCCAGCTGGGTGTCTGTCTCCGCTGACGGACCCTGAGCCTCCTCCTCTCCCACCCCAGTCAAGCAGAGCGCGGGAGAGAGCCCCGCCGGGGGCTCTCCCCCGCTCTCCGCGGGTGCCGGGGTGGTCTCCTCTCCCTTCCTCATCAAGATGGGAACCAAGAGATGATGGACTATGCCTGGGCAGGGCGAATCCAGAGGAAACTCTGGTGGAGGCCTGCAGCGGTCCTGACGTGCAAATCGGCTGTCCGACCTGGGTATAGGGGCCAAAGACTAATCAAACCACCTAGTAGCTGGTTCCTTCTGAAGTCTTCCTCAGTACCACTGGCGCTCAATGTCTCGCAGTTTTATCTGGTAAAGTGAATGATTAGGCTTCTTGGGGCCGAAACAATCAAACAAGTAAGAAACTTGACTTGCTGGCTTGGAGCTTGGTGTGGAATGCAAGCCCCCTACTGGGCCACTTTTGGTAAGCAGAACGGGCACTGCGGGATGAACCGAATGCCGGATTAGGGCGCCCAATGTCAACGCTCATCAGACCCCAGAAATGGCTCGTTCTCCATGGTTGCGGGATCAGGATGCCCCCCGGAGGTGGAGGGCTGAGGCGCCAGCCTGCGTTCAGTGGCCCAGGGGTGGCTCATTCTTTCTGGGTGGGGGACTAGGTTGTTTCCCCTTCCTTGTGGGTGTGGATGTTTCTCCCCCTCCCCCTGAGGGCGAAGGGCCGGAGGGCCAGCATGGGGTGTCTGGGCCGGGATTGGCTCATTCTCCATGAGTGCTGGATTGGGATGCCCCCCTGGAGGTGGAGGGCTGGGGCACCAGCCTGCATTCTGTGGCCCTCTAGGGGTAGCTCATTCCTTCTGGGTGGGGGACTGGGATTTTCTCCTTCTGAAGGTGGAGAACTAGGGCACGAGCCTGCCTTCAGTAGCCCAGGAATGGCTCATTCTCCATTGGTGCTGGATCACGGGTTTCTCCCCTGGAGGGGGGGGGCTGGGGCGCCAGGGGGGGCTCATTCTTCCTGGGTGGGGGGCTGGGATGCTCCCCCTCCCCACTGGAGCGTCGGCCCATAATGGGCCATCACCGGCATAAGGAGCCGCAGGGGCTATGCTGCTATGAGTAGGAAGGCCACTGCAGTGAGCATGGAGGCCTACGGCGCCCGGGTGGAGCCACTGCGGGTGCAGATCTTGGTAGTAGTAACAAATATTTAAATGAGAACTTTGAAGGCCAAAGTGGAGAAGGGTTGTGAACAGCAGTTGAACATGGGTCAGTCGGTCCTAAGAGATGGGCGAAAGCTGTACGGAAGGGTGGGGAGATGACCTACGTCGCCCCTGGCCGATCAAAAGGGAGTCGGGATACCCAAATCTGGAGTGACCAGGATGTTCCCCCTTCTTTGTAGGTGTAAAGCCTGGGGATCAGCTTGAACTGCTTTAGCCAGGAATGGCTCCAATGGCACCAGGGGGAGCAGCCTGGCTCCCCATCCAGGAGAAGGAAGCCACCCATCGGCCGCTGAAGGCAGGCTGGGGCCCTGGCCTCCAACTGATCCAGCATCCATGGAGAACGAGCCAGTCCCAACCCAGAAAATCCACTCTGATCCCTTGGCCTCCGCCCACAGGGGGAGGGGAGAACCCCGGCCCCCCACCAAGAAGGAAAGAGCCATCCCCGGCCAGGCAGGCTGAGCAAGCACCCAGGGAGAGCGAGCCACCCCTGGGCAAACCAATCCAAGCTGATCCCCAGGCCCACACCCACAAGGAATGAACTATCTCTGGTGGGCCACTGAATGCAGGGTGGTGCCCCAGCCTTCCACCTCCACGGAGGCATCCTGATCCAGAATGAGCCAATCCTGGCCCAGACACCCCATGCTGGCCCTCCAGCTCAGGCGCAGGGTGAGCACCCCCCACCCCCGGGGGGCTGAAGGCAGGCTGGCGCCCCAGCCCCCCACCTCCAGGGGAGAAAGCCGTGATCCAGCACCAATGGAGAACGAGCCAATCCTGGACCAGGCAATACATGCATTTCCCCCGGCCCCTTGCCCCCAGGGGGAGGGGGGGAACCTCGGTCCCCCACCCAGAAGGAAAAGGGCCACCTCCGGGGCACCGAGGGCAGGCTGGCGCCCCGGCCCCCCACCCCCAGGGGGGACAGCTTCAATCCAGCACCCATGGAGAATGAGCAAATCCCGGCCCAGACAATCCATGCTAGCCCCCAAGGCCACCCACCCCCCGGGATTCCCCCCCTCCCCCTGGGGGCGAGAGGCCGGGGGACCAGCATGTATTGTCTGGGCCAGGATTGGCTCGTTCTCCATTGGTGCTGGATCGGGATGCCTCCATGGAGGTGGAAGGCTGGGGCACCAGCCTGCATTCATTGGCCCAGTGATGGCTCATTCTTTCTGGGTGGGGGAACGGGATGTTCCCCCTTCATTGTGGGTGTGGAGCCTGGGGATCAGCTTGGTTTGCCGAGGGGTGGCTTGCTCTCCCTGGGTGCTTACTCAGCCTGCCTGGACAGGGATGGCTCTTTCGTTCTGGGTGGGGGGCCAGGATTCTCCCCTCCCCCTGTGGGCGGAGGCCAAGGGATCAGAGTGGATTTTCTGGGTTGGGACTGGCTCGTTCTCCATGGATGCTGGATCAGTTGGAGGCCAGGGCCCCAGCCTGCCCTCAGCGGCCGATGGGTGGCTTCCTTCTCCTGGATGGGGAGCCAGGCTGCTCCCCCTGGTGCCATTGGGAGCCATTCCTGGCTAAAGCAGTTCAAGCTGATCCCCAGGCTCTACACCTACAAAGAAGGGGGAACATCCTGGTCACTCCAGATTTGGGTATCCCGACTCCCTTTCGATCGGCCAGGGGCGACGTAGGTCATCTCCCCACCCTTCCGTACAGCTTTCGCCCATCTCTTAGGACCGACTTACCCATGTTCAACTGCTGTTCACAACCCTTCTCCACTTTGGCCTTCAAAGTTCTCATTTAAATATTTGCTACTACTACCAAGATCTGCACCCGCAGTGGCTCCACCCGGGTGCCGTAGGCCTCCATGCTCACCGCAGTGGCCTTCCTACTCATAGCAGCATAGCACTTGCGGTTCCTTATGCCGGTGATGGCCCATTATGGGCCGACACTCCAGCCCCCCAGCCCCCCACCTCCCGGGGATAAACCCGTGATCCAGCACCAATGGATAATGAGCCAATCCTGGCCCAGACAATACATGCTGTTCCCCCGGATCCTCGTCCCTGGGGGGGGGGGGGGACCACGGCCCCCCACCCAGAAAGAATGAGCTACCCCTGGGCCACTGAATGCAGGCCAGCGCACCAGCCCTCCACCTCCAGGGGGGCATCCCGATCCAGCACCCATGGAGAACGAGCCATTTCTGGGGTCTGATGAGCAGTCAGCATTGGGTGCCGTAACCCAGCGTTCCGTTCATCCCACAGCACCAGTTCTGCTTACCAAAAGTGACCCATGACATTGGCATGGGTCACTTCCATGCCCAGCTCTAAGCCAGCCAGCAAGACTTCTTACCCATTTAAAGTTTGAGAATAGGTTGAGATTGTTTCGACCATAAGACCTCTAATCATTCGCTTCACCAGATAAAACTGTGAGACATTGAGCGCCACCGGTTCTGAGGGAGTTCTTTTCTTTTCTGTTCTTTTTGGTGACCAGGTCCACAAGCCCTAGACCCCCACTGTCGTAGCCCCCCACGATGGTGTCGTGGGCCACCAGCGCTCTCTCCCTCTTCCAGATGAAGCGGCTGAGGGCTCCTCCGAGGCCCCCAGTGTTGACGGAGAGGAGAGGCGTGCCATTGCGCATAGGAGGGAGATGTTGCCTGAGGTTCATTTTGACTTTTTGTGTTTACTCTTCTGCATATCCGTGTCCCCCAGGCGTTTTTTAACCTCAGGCGTGCTGAATTCGATCAGCTCAGAGTCGTCAGCGGTCTGATTGAAGGCGGCAGTGTTGGGGGTAGGGGCTGGTGTGAGAGAGAGAGCCGGCTCGCGGGGGCTGCGCGCAGGCATAGCGCGCGCACGCTGCCTCCGCTCTGCCCCGCTCAGCATTACTGCCCTGTGACAGAGAGCGCGCTCTCGTTGGCAGCTCGCCCCACTGTCTTCCCCGCATGATGCTTTCTAGCCTAGGAATGCGGCCCGCTGCCGGGGCCGCTTCCCCCGCCTCGGAGGTGGAACACGAGGCCAGTCTCATGCTCGTCCTCCTCACCGGTTCGACTGCTGCCGCCCGGGCATTAGGAGTGGGGCCGCACGCGGCCTCCTCCCCCAGATCGAGGGTGCGGCGTGAGTCAGCTTTCTCACCCGCCCCTACCACTGGCGCCCCCCCGCTCGCCAGCTGGGTGTCTGTCTCCGCTGACGGACCCTGAGCCTCCTCCTCTCCCACCCCAGTCAAGCAGAGCGCGGGAGAGAGCCCCGCCGGGGGCTCTCCCCCGCTCTCCGCGGGTGCCGGGGTGGTCTCCTCTCCCTTCCTCATCAAGATGGGAACCAAGAGATGATGGACTATGCCTGGGCAGGGCGAATCCAGAGGAAACTCTGGTGGAGGCCTGCAGCGGTCCTGACGTGCAAATCGGCTGTCCGACCTGGGTATAGGGGCCAAAGACTAATCAAACCACCTAGTAGCTGGTTCCTTCTGAAGTCTTCCTCAGTACCACTGGCGCTCAATGTCTCGCAGTTTTATCTGGTAAAGTGAATGATTAGGCTTCTTGGGGCCGAAACAATCAAACAAGTAAGAAACTTGACTTGCTGGCTTGGAGCTTGGTGTGGAATGCAAGCCCCCTACTGGGCCACTTTTGGTAAGCAGAACGGGCACTGCGGGATGAACCGAATGCCGGATTAGGGCGCCCAATGTCAACGCTCATCAGACCCCAGAAATGGCTCGTTCTCCATGGTTGCGGGATCAGGATGCCCCCCGGAGGTGGAGGGCTGAGGCGCCAGCCTGCGTTCAGTGGCCCAGGGGTGGCTCATTCTTTCTGGGTGGGGGACTAGGTTGTTTCCCCTTCCTTGTGGGTGTGGATGTTTCTCCCCCTCCCCCTGAGGGCGAAGGGCCGGAGGGCCAGCATGGGGTGTCTGGGCCGGGATTGGCTCATTCTCCATGAGTGCTGGATTGGGATGCCCCCCTGGAGGTGGAGGGCTGGGGCACCAGCCTGCATTCTGTGGCCCTCTAGGGGTAGCTCATTCCTTCTGGGTGGGGGGCTGGGATGCTCCCCCTCCCCACTGGAGCGTCGGCCCATAATGGGCCATCACCGGCATAAGGAGCCGCAGGGGCTATGCTGCTATGAGTAGGAAGGCCACTGCAGTGAGCATGGAGGCCTACGGCGCCCGGGTGGAGCCACTGCGGGTGCAGATCTTGGTAGTAGTAACAAATATTTAAATGAGAACTTTGAAGGCCAAAGTGGAGAAGGGTTGTGAACAGCAGTTGAACATGGGTCAGTCGGTCCTAAGAGATGGGCGAAAGCTGTACGGAAGGGTGGGGAGATGACCTACGTCGCCCCTGGCCGATCAAAAGGGAGTCGGGATACCCAAATCTGGAGTGACCAGGATGTTCCCCCTTCTTTGTAGGTGTAAAGCCTGGGGATCAGCTTGAACTGCTTTAGCCAGGAATGGCTCCAATGGCACCAGGGGGAGCAGCCTGGCTCCCCATCCAGGAGAAGGAAGCCACCCATCGGCCGCTGAAGGCAGGCTGGGGCCCTGGCCTCCAACTGATCCAGCATCCATGGAGAACGAGCCAGTCCCAACCCAGAAAATCCACTCTGATCCCTTGGCCTCCGCCCACAGGGGGAGGGGAGAACCCCGGCCCCCCACCCAGAAGGAAAGAGCCATCCCCGGCCAGGCAGGCTGAGCAAGCACCCAGGGAGAGCGAGCCACCCCTGGGCAAACCAATCCAAGCTGATCCCCAGGCCCACACCCACAAGGAATGAACTATCTCTGGTGGGCCACTGAATGCAGGGTGGTGCCCCAGCCTTCCACCTCCACGGAGGCATCCTGATCCAGAATGAGCCAATCCTGGCCCAGACACCCCATGCTGGCCCTCCAGCTCAGGTGCAGGGTGAGCACCCCCCACCCCCGGGGGGCTGAAGGCAGGCTGGCGCCCCAGCCCCCCACCTCCAGGGGAGAAAGCCGTGATCCAGCACCAATGGAGAACGAGCCAATCCTGGACCAGGCAATACATGCATTTCCCCCGGCCCCTTGCCCCCAGGGGGAGGGGGGGAACCTCGGTCCCCCACCCAGAAGGAAAAGGGCCACCTCCGGGGCACCGAGGGCAGGCTGGCGCCCCGGCCCCCCACCCCCAGGGGGGACAGCTTCAATCCAGCACCCATGGAGAATGAGCAAATCCCGGCCCAGACAATCCATGCTAGCCCCCAAGGCCACCCACCCCCCGGGATTCCCCCCCTCCCCCTGGGGGCGAGAGGCCGGGGGACCAGCATGTATTGTCTGGGCCAGGATTGGCTCGTTCTCCTTGGGTGCTGGATCGGGATGCCCCTCCCGGAGGTGGAGGGCTGGGGCATCAGCCTGCATTCATTGGCCCAGTGATGGCTCATTCTTTCTGGGTGGGGGAACGGGATGTTCCCCCTTCATTGTGGGTGTGGAGCCTGGGGATCAGCTTGGTTTGCCGAGGGGTGGCTTGCTCTCCCTGGGTGCTTACTCAGCCTGCCTGGACAGGGATGGCTCTTTCGTTCTGGGTGGGGGGCCAGGATTCTCCCCTCCCCCTGTGGGCGGAGGCCAAGGGATCAGAGTGGATTTTCTGGGTTGGGACTGGCTCGTTCTCCATGGATGCTGGATCAGTTGGAGGCCAGGGCCCCAGCCTGCCCTCAGCGGCCGATGGGTGGCTTCCTTCTCCTGGATGGGGAGCCAGGCTGCTCCCCCTGGTGCCATTGGGGCCATTCCTGGCTAAAGCAGTTCAAGCTGATCCCCAGGCTCTACACCTACAAAGAAGGGGGAACATCCTGGTCACTCCAGATTTGGGTATCCCGACTCCCTTTCGATTGGCCAGGGGCGACGTAGGTCATCTCCCCACCCTTCCGTACAGCTTTCGCCCATCTCTTAGGACCGACTTACCCATGTTCAACTGCTGTTCACAACCCTTCTCCACTTTGGCCTTCAAAGTTCTCAATTAAATATTTGCTACTACTACCAAGATCTGCACCCGCAGTGGCTCCACCCGGGTGCCGTAGGCCTCCATGCTCACCGCAGTGGCCTTCCTACTCATAGCAGCATAGCCCTTGCGGTTCCTTATGCCGGTGATGGCCCATTATGGGCCGACACTCCAGCCCCCCAGCCCCCCACCTCCAGGGGAGAAACCCGTGATCCAGCACCAATGGAGAATGAGCCAATCCTGGCCCAGACAATGCATGCTGTTCCCCCGGATCCTCGTCCCGGGGAAGGGGGGGGACCATGGCCCCCCACCCAGAAAGAATGAGCTACCCCTGGGCCACTGAATGCAGGCCAGCGCACCAGCCCTCCACCTCCAGGGGGGCATCCCGATCCAGCACCCATGGAGAACGAGCCATTTCTGGGGTCTGATGAGCATCAGCATTGGGTGCCGTAACCCAGCGTTCCGTTCATCCCACAGCACCAGTTCTGCTTACCAAAAGTGACCCATGACATTGGCATGGGTCACTTCCATGCCCAGCTCTAAGCCAGCCAGCAAGACTTCTTACCCATTTAAAGTTTGAGAATAGGTTGAGATTGTTTCGACCATAAGACCTCTAATCATTCGCTTCACCAGATAAAACTGTGAGACATTGAGCGCCACCGGTTCTGAGGGAGTTCTTTTCTTTTCTGTTCTTTTTGGTGACCAGGTCCACAAGCCCTAGACCCCCACTGTCGTAGCCCCCCACGATGGTGTCGTGGGCCACCAGCGCTCTCTCCCTCTTCCAGATGAAGCGGCTGAGGGCTCCTCCGAGGCCCCCAGTGTTGACGGAGAGGAGAGGCGTGCCATTGCGCATAGGAGGGAGATGTTGCCTGAGGTTCATTTTGACTTTTTGTGTTTACTCTTCTGCATATCCGTGTCCCCCAGGCGTTTTTTAACCTCAGGCGTGCTGAATTCGATCAGCTCAGAGTCGTCAGCGGTCTGATTGAAGGCGGCAGTGTTGGGGGTAGGGGCTGGTGTGAGAGAGAGAGCCGGCTCGCGGGGGCTGCGCGCAGGCATAGCGCGCGCACGCTGCCTCCGCTCTGCCCCGCTCAGCATTACTGCCCTGTGACAGAGAGCGCGCTCTCGTTGGCAGCTCGCCCCACTGTCTTCCCCGCATGATGCTTTCTAGCCTAGGAATGCGGCCCGCTGCCGGGGCCGCTTCCCCCGCCTCGGAGGTGGAACACGAGGCCAGTCTCATGCTCGTCCTCCTCACCGGTTCGACTGCTGCCGCCCGGGCATTAGGAGTGGGGCCGCACGCGGCCTCCTCCCCCAGATCGAGGGTGCGGCGTGAGTCAGCTTTCTCACCCGCCCCTACCACTGGCGCCCCCCCGCTCGCCAGCTGGGTGTCTGTCTCCGCTGACGGACCCTGAGCCTCCTCCTCTCCCACCCCAGTCAAGCAGAGCGCGGGAGAGAGCCCCGCCGGGGGCTCTCCCCCGCTCTCCGCGGGTGCCGGGGTGGTCTCCTCTCCCTTCCTCATCAAGATGGGAACCAAGAGATGATGGACTATGCCTGGGCAGGGCGAATCCAGAGGAAACTCTGGTGGAGGCCTGCAGCGGTCCTGACGTGCAAATCGGCTGTCCGACCTGGGTATAGGGGCCAAAGACTAATCAAACCACCTAGTAGCTGGTTCCTTCTGAAGTCTTCCTCAGTACCACTGGCGCTCAATGTCTCGCAGTTTTATCTGGTAAAGTGAATGATTAGGCTTCTTGGGGCCGAAACAATCAAACAAGTAAGAAACTTGACTTGCTGGCTTGGAGCTTGGTGTGGAATGCAAGCCCCCTACTGGGCCACTTTTGGTAAGCAGAACGGGCACTGCGGGATGAACCGAATGCCGGATTAGGGCGCCCAATGTCAACGCTCATCAGACCCCAGAAATGGCTCGTTCTCCATGGTTGCGGGATCAGGATGCCCCCCGGAGGTGGAGGGCTGAGGCGCCAGCCTGCGTTCAGTGGCCCAGGGGTGGCTCATTCTTTCTGGGTGGGGGACTAGGTTGTTTCCCCTTCCTTGTGGGTGTGGATGTTTCTCCCCCTCCCCCTGAGGGCGAAGGGCCGGAGGGCCAGCATGGGGTGTCTGGGCCGGGATTGGCTCATTCTCCATGAGTGCTGGATTGGGATGCCCCCCTGGAGGTGGAGGGCTGGGGCACCAGCCTGCATTCTGTGGCCCTCTAGGGGTAGCTCATTCCTTCTGGGTGGGGGGCTGGGATGCTCCCCCTCCCCACTGGAGCGTCGGCCCATAATGGGCCATCACCGGCATAAGGAGCCGCAGGGGCTATGCTGCTATGAGTAGGAAGGCCACTGCAGTGAGCATGGAGGCCTACGGCGCCCGGGTGGAGCCACTGCGGGTGCAGATCTTGGTAGTAGTAACAAATATTTAAATGAGAACTTTGAAGGCCAAAGTGGAGAAGGGTTGTGAACAGCAGTTGAACATGGGTCAGTCGGTCCTAAGAGATGGGCGAAAGCTGTACGGAAGGGTGGGGAGATGACCTACGTCGCCCCTGGCCGATCAAAAGGGAGTCGGGATACCCAAATCTGGAGTGACCAGGATGTTCCCCCTTCTTTGTAGGTGTAGAGCCTGGGGATCAGCTTGAACTGCTTTAGCCAGGAATGGCTCCAATGGCACCAGGGGGAGCAGCCTGGCTCCCCATCCAGGAGAAGGAAGCCACCCATCGGCCGCTGAAGGCAGGCTGGGGCCCTGGCCTCCAACTGATCCAGCATCCATGGAGAACGAGCCAGTCCCAACCCAGAAAATCCACTCTGATCCCTTGGCCTCCGCCCACAGGGGGAGGGGAGAACCCCGGCCCCCCACCCAGAAGGAAAGAGCCATCCCCGGCCAGGCAGGCTGAGCAAGCACCCAGGGAGAGCGAGCCACCCCTGGGCAAACCAATCCAAGCTGATCCCCAGGCCCACACCCACAAGGAATGAACTATCTCTGGTGGGCCACTGAATGCAGGGTGGTGCCCCAGCCTTCCACCTCCACGGAGGCATCCTGATCCAGAATGAGCCAATCCTGGCCCAGACACCCCATGCTGGCCCTCCAGCTCAGGCGCAGGGTGAGCACCCCCCACCCCCGGGGGGCTGAAGGCAGGCTGGCGCCCCAGCCCCCCACCTCCAGGGGAGAAAGCCGTGATCCAGCACCAATGGAGAACGAGCCAATCCTGGACCAGGCAATACATGCATTTCCCCCGGCCCCTTGCCCCCAGGGGGAGGGGGGGAACCTCGGTCCCCCACCCAGAAGGAAAAGGGCCACCTCCGGGGCACCGAGGGCAGGCTGGCGCCCCGGCCCCCCACCCCCAGGGGGGACAGCTTCAATCCAGCACCCATGGAGAATGAGCAAATCCCGGCCCAGACAATCCATGCTAGCCCCCAAGGCCACCCACCCCCCGGGATTCCCCCCCTCCCCCTGGGGGCGAGAGGCCGGGGGACCAGCATGTATTGTCTGGGCCAGGATTGGCTCGTTCTCCTTGGGTGCTGGATCGGGATGCCCCTCCCGGAGGTGGAGGGCTGGGGCATCAGCCTGCATTCATTGGCCCAGTGATGGCTCATTCTTTCTGGGTGGGGGAACGGGATGTTCCCCCTTCATTGTGGGTGTGGAGCCTGGGGATCAGCTTGGTTTGCCGAGGGGTGGCTTGCTCTCCCTGGGTGCTTACTCAGCCTGCCTGGACAGGGATGGCTCTTTCGTTCTGGGTGGGGGGCCAGGATTCTCCCCTCCCCCTGTGGGCGGAGGCCAAGGGATCAGAGTGGATTTTCTGGGTTGGGACTGGCTCGTTCTCCATGGATGCTGGATCAGTTGGAGGCCAGGGCCCCAGCCTGCCCTCAGCGGCCGATGGGTGGCTTCCTTCTCCTGGATGGGGAGCCAGGCTGCTCCCCCTGGTGCCATTGGGGCCATTCCTGGCTAAAGCAGTTCAAGCTGATCCCCAGGCTCTACACCTACAAAGAAGGGGGAACATCCTGGTCACTCCAGATTTGGGTATCCCGACTCCCTTTCGATTGGCCAGGGGCGACGTAGGTCATCTCCCCACCCTTCCGTACAGCTTTCGCCCATCTCTTAGGACCGACTTACCCATGTTCAACTGCTGTTCACAACCCTTCTCCACTTTGGCCTTCAAAGTTCTCATTTAAATATTTGCTACTACTACCAAGATCTGCACCCGCAGTGGCTCCACCCGGGTGCCGTAGGCCTCCATGCTCACCGCAGTGGCCTTCCTACTCATAGCAGCATAGCCCTTGCGGTTCCTTATGCCGGTGATGGCCCATTATGGGCCGACACTCCAGCCCCCCAGCCCCCCACCTCCAGGGGAGAAACCCGTGATCCAGCACCAATGGAGAATGAGCCAATCCTGGCCCAGACAATGCATGCTGTTCCCCCGGATCCTCGTCCCGGGGGGGGGGGACCACGGCCCCCCACCCAGAAAGAATGAGCTACCCCTGGGCCACTGAATGCAGGCCAGCGCACCAGCCCTCCACCTCCAGGGGGGCATCCCGATCCAGCACCCATGGAGAACGAGCCATTTCTGGGGTCTGATGAGCATCAGCATTGGGTGCCGTAACCCAGCGTTCCGTTCATCCCACAGCACCAGTTCTGCTTACCAAAAGTGACCCATGACATTGGCATGGGTCACTTCCATGCCCAGCTCTAAGCCAGCCAGCAAGACTTCTTACCCATTTAAAGTTTGAGAATAGGTTGAGATTGTTTCGACCATAAGACCTCTAATCATTCGCTTCACCAGATAAAACTGTGAGACATTGAGCGCCACCGGTTCTGAGGGAGTTCTTTTCTTTTCTGTTCTTTTTGGTGACCAGGTCCACAAGCCCTAGACCCCCACTGTCGTAGCCCCCCACGATGGTGTCGTGGGCCACCAGCGCTCTCTCCCTCTTCCAGATGAAGCGGCTGAGGGCTCCTCCGAGGCCCCCAGTGTTGACGGAGAGGAGAGGCGTGCCATTGCGCATAGGAGGGAGATGTTGCCTGAGGTTCATTTTGACTTTTTGTGTTTACTCTTCTGCATATCCGTGTCCCCCAGGCGTTTTTTAACCTCAGGCGTGCTGAATTCGATCAGCTCAGAGTCGTCAGCGGTCTGATTGAAGGCGGCAGTGTTGGGGGTAGGGGCTGGTGTGAGAGAGAGAGCCGGCTCGCGGGGGCTGCGCGCAGGCATAGCGCGCGCACGCTGCCTCCGCTCTGCCCCGCTCAGCATTACTGCCCTGTGACAGAGAGCGCGCTCTCGTTGGCAGCTCGCCCCACTGTCTTCCCCGCATGATGCTTTCTAGCCTAGGAATGCGGCCCGCTGCCGGGGCCGCTTCCCCCGCCTCGGAGGTGGAACACGAGGCCAGTCTCATGCTCGTCCTCCTCACCGGTTCGACTGCTGCCGCCCGGGCATTAGGAGTGGGGCCGCACGCGGCCTCCTCCCCCAGATCGAGGGTGCGGCGTGAGTCAGCTTTCTCACCCGCCCCTACCACTGGCGCCCCCCCGCTCGCCAGCTGGGTGTCTGTCTCCGCTGACGGACCCTGAGCCTCCTCCTCTCCCACCCCAGTCAAGCAGAGCGCGGGAGAGAGCCCCGCCGGGGGCTCTCCCCCGCTCTCCGCGGGTGCCGGGGTGGTCTCCTCTCCCTTCCTCATCAAGATGGGAACCAAGAGATGATGGACTATGCCTGGGCAGGGCGAATCCAGAGGAAACTCTGGTGGAGGCCTGCAGCGGTCCTGACGTGCAAATCGGCTGTCCGACCTGGGTATAGGGGCCAAAGACTAATCAAACCACCTAGTAGCTGGTTCCTTCTGAAGTCTTCCTCAGTACCACTGGCGCTCAATGTCTCGCAGTTTTATCTGGTAAAGTGAATGATTAGGCTTCTTGGGGCCGAAACAATCAAACAAGTAAGAAACTTGACTTGCTGGCTTGGAGCTTGGTGTGGAATGCAAGCCCCCTACTGGGCCACTTTTGGTAAGCAGAACGGGCACTGCGGGATGAACCGAATGCCGGATTAGGGCGCCCAATGTCAACGCTCATCAGACCCCAGAAATGGCTCGTTCTCCATGGTTGCGGGATCAGGATGCCCCCCGGAGGTGGAGGGCTGAGGCGCCAGCCTGCGTTCAGTGGCCCAGGGGTGGCTCATTCTTTCTGGGTGGGGGACTAGGTTGTTTCCCCTTCCTTGTGGGTGTGGATGTTTCTCCCCCTCCCCCTGAGGGCGAAGGGCCGGAGGGCCAGCATGGGGTGTCTGGGCCGGGATTGGCTCATTCTCCATGAGTGCTGGATTGGGATGCCCCCCTGGAGGTGGAGGGCTGGGGCACCAGCCTGCATTCTGTGGCCCTCTAGGGGTAGCTCATTCCTTCTGGGTGGGGGACTGGGATTTTCTCCTTCTGAAAGTGGAGAACTAGGGCACGAGCCTGCCTTCAGTAGCCCAAGAATGGCTCATTCTCCATTGGTGCTGGATCACGGGTTTCTCCCCTGGAGGTGGGGGGCTGGGGCGCCAGGGGTGGCTCATTCTTCCTGGGTGGGGGGCTGGGATGCTCCCCCTCCCCACTGGAGCGTCGGCCCATAATGGGCCATCACCGGCATAAGGAGCCGCAGGGGCTATGCTGCTATGAGTAGGAAGGCCACTGCAGTGAGCATGGAGGCCTACGGCGCCCGGGTGGAGCCACTGCGGGTGCAGATCTTGGTAGTAGTAACAAATATTTAAATGAGAACTTTGAAGGCCAAAGTGGAGAAGGGTTGTGAACAGCAGTTGAACATGGGTCAGTCGGTCCTAAGAGATGGGCGAAAGCTGTACGGAAGGGTGGGGAGATGACCTACGTCGCCCCTGGCCGATCAAAAGGGAGTCGGGATACCCAAATCTGGAGTGACCAGGATGTTCCCCCTTCTTTGTAGGTGTAGAGCCTGGGGATCAGCTTGAACTGCTTTAGCCAGGAATGGCTCCAATGGCACCAGGGGGAGCAGCCTGGCTCCCCATCCAGGAGAAGGAAGCCACCCATCGGCCGCTGAAGGTAGGCTCGGGCCCTGGCCTCCAACTGATCCAGCATCCATGGAGAACGAGCCAGTCCCAACCCAGAAAATCCACTCTGATCCCTTGGCCTCCGCCCACAGGGGGAGGGGAGAACCCCGGCCCCCCACCCAGAAGGAAAGAGCCATCCCCGGCCAGGCAGGCTGAGCAAGCACCCAGGGAGAGCGAGCCACCCCTGGGCAAACCAATCCAAGCTGATCCCCAGGCCCACACCCACAAGGAATGAACTATCTCTGGTGGGCCACTGAATGCAGGGTGGTGCCCCAGCCTTCCACCTCCACGGAGGCATCCTGATCCAGAATGAGCCAATCCTGGCCCAGACACCCCATGCTGGCCCTCCAGCTCAGGCGCAGGGTGAGCACCCCCCACCCCCGGGGGGCTGAAGGCAGGCTGGCGCCCCAGCCCCCCACCTCCAGGGGAGAAAGCCGTGATCCAGCACCAATGGAGAACGAGCCAATCCTGGACCAGGCAATACATGCATTTCCCCCGGCCCCTTGCCCCCAGGGGGAGGGGGGGAACCTCGGTCCCCCACCCAGAAGGAAAAGGGCCACCTCCGGGGCACCGAGGGCAGGCTGGCGCCCCGGCCCCCCACCCCCAGGGGGGACAGCTTCAATCCAGCACCCATGGAGAATGAGCAAATCCCGGCCCAGACAATCCATGCTAGCCCCCAAGGCCACCCACCCCCCGGGATTCCCCCCCTCCCCCTGGGGGCGAGAGGCCGGGGGACCAGCATGTATTGTCTGGGCCAGGATTGGCTCGTTCTCCTTGGGTGCTGGATCGGGATGCCCCTCCCGGAGGTGGAGGGCTGGGGCATCAGCCTGCATTCATTGGCCCAGTGATGGCTCATTCTTTCTGGGTGGGGGAACGGGATGTTCCCCCTTCATTGTGGGTGTGGAGCCTGGGGATCAGCTTGGTTTGCCGAGGGGTGGCTTGCTCTCCCTGGGTGCTTACTCAGCCTGCCTGGACAGGGATGGCTCTTTCGTTCTGGGTGGGGGGCCAGGATTCTCCCCTCCCCCTGTGGGCGGAGGCCAAGGGATCAGAGTGGATTTTCTGGGTTGGGACTGGCTCGTTCTCCATGGATGCTGGATCAGTTGGAGGCCAGGGCCCCAGCCTGCCCTCAGCGGCCGATGGGTGGCTTCCTTCTCCTGGATGGGGAGCCAGGCTGCTCCCCCTGGTGCCATTGGAGCCATTCCTGGCTAAAGCAGTTCAAGCTGATCCCCAGGCTCTACACCTACAAAGAAGGGGGAACATCCTGGTCACTCCAGATTTGGGTATCCCGACTCCCTTTTGATCGGCCAGGGGCGACGTAGGTCATCTCCCCACCCTTCCGTACAGCTTTCGCCCATCTCTTAGGACCGACTTACCCATGTTCAACTGCTGTTCACAACCCTTCTCCACTTTGGCCTTCAAAGTTCTCATTTAAATATTTGCTACTACTACCAAGATCTGCACCCGCAGTGGCTCCACCCGGGTGCCGTAGGCCTCCATGCTCACCGCAGTGGCCTTCCTACTCATAGCAGCATAGCCCTTGCGGTTCCTTATGCCGGTGATGGCCCATTATGGGCCGACACTCCAGCCCCCCAGCCCCCCACCTCCAGGGGAGAAACCCGTGATCCAGCACCAATGGAGAATGAGCCAATCCTGGCCCAGACAATACATGCTGTTCCCCCGGATCCTCGTCCCGGGGGGGGGGGGGGGGGGAACCACGGCCCCCCACCCAGAAAGAATGAGCTACCCCTGGGCCACTGAATGCAGGCCAGCGCACCAGCCCTCCACCTCCAGGGGGGCATCCCGATCCAGCACCCATGGAGAACGAGTCATTTCTGGGGTCTGATGAGCAGTCAGCATTGGGTGCCGTAACCCAGCGTTCCGTTCATCCCACAGCACCAGTTCTGCTTACCAAAAGTGACCCATGACATTGGCATGGGACACTTCCATGCCCAGCTCTAAGCCAGCCAGCAAGACTTCTTACCCATTTAAAGTTTGAGAATAGGTTGAGATTGTTTCGACCATAAGACCTCTAATCATTCGCTTCACCAGATAAAACTGTGAGACATTGAGCGCCACCGGTTCTGAGGGAGTTCTTTTCTTTTCTGTTCTTTTTGGTGACCAGGTCCACAAGCCCTAGACCCCCACTGTCGTAGCCCCCCACGATGGTGTCGTGGGCCACCAGCGCTCTCTCCCTCTTCCAGATGAAGCGGCTGAGGGCTCCTCCGAGGCCCCCAGTGTTGACGGAGAGGAGAGGCGTGCCATTGCGCATAGGAGGGAGATGTTGCCTGAGGTTCATTTTGACTTTTTGTGTTTACTCTTCTGCATATCCGTGTCCCCCAGGCGTTTTTTAACCTCAGGCGTGCTGAATTCGATCAGCTCAGAGTCGTCAGCGGTCTGATTGAAGGCGGCAGTGTTGGGGGTAGGGGCTGGTGTGAGAGAGAGAGCCGGCTCGCGGGGGCTGCGCGCAGGCATAGCGCGCGCACGCTGCCTCCGCTCTGCCCCGCTCAGCATTACTGCCCTGTGACAGAGAGCGCGCTCTCGTTGGCAGCTCGCCCCACTGTCTTCCCCGCATGATGCTTTCTAGCCTAGGAATGCGGCCCGCTGCCGGGGCCGCTTCCCCCGCCTCGGAGGTGGAACACGAGGCCAGTCTCGTGCTCGTCCTCCTCACCGGTTCGACTGCTGCCGCCCGGGCATTAGGAGTGGGGCCGCACGCGGCCTCCTCCCCCAGATCGAGGGTGCGGCGTGAGTCAGCTTTCTCACCCGCCCCTACCACTGGCGCCCCCCCGCTCGCCAGCTGGGTGTCTGTCTCCGCTGACGGACCCTGAGCCTCCTCCTCTCCCACCCCAGTCAAGCAGAGCGCGGGAGAGAGCCCCGCCGGGGGCTCTCCCCCGCTCTCCGCGGGTGCCGGGGTGGTCTCCTCTCCCTTCCTCATCAAGATGGGAACCAAGAGATGATGGACTATGCCTGGGCAGGGCGAATCCAGAGGAAACTCTGGTGGAGGCCTGCAGCGGTCCTGACGTGCAAATCGGCTGTCCGACCTGGGTATAGGGGCCAAAGACTAATCAAACCACCTAGTAGCTGGTTCCTTCTGAAGTCTTCCTCAGTACCACTGGCGCTCAATGTCTCGCAGTTTTATCTGGTAAAGTGAATGATTAGGCTTCTTGGGGCCGAAACAATCAAACAAGTAAGAAACTTGACTTGCTGGCTTGGAGCTTGGTGTGGAATGCAAGCCCCCTACTGGGCCACTTTTGGTAAGCAGAACGGGCACTGCGGGATGAACCGAATGCCGGATTAGGGCGCCCAATGTCAACGCTCATCAGACCCCAGAAATGGCTCGTTCTCCATGGTTGCGGGATCAGGATGCCCCCCGGAGGTGGAGGGCTGAGGCGCCAGCCTGCGTTCAGTGGCCCAGGGGTGGCTCATTCTTTCTGGGTGGGGGACTAGGTTGTTTCCCCTTCCTTGTGGGTGTGGATGTTTCTCCCCCTCCCCCTGAGGGCGAAGGGCCGGAGGGCCAGCATGGGGTGTCTGGGCCGGGATTGGCTCATTCTCCATGAGTGCTGGATTGGGATGCCCCCTGGAGGTGGAGGGCTGGGGCACCAGCCTGCATTCTGTGGCCCTCTAGGGGTAGCTCATTCCTTCTGGGTGGGGGGCTGGGATGCTCCCCCTCCCCACTGGAGCGTCGGCCCATAATGGGCCATCACCGGCATAAGGAGCCGCAGGGGCTATGCTGCTATGAGTAGGAAGGCCACTGCAGTGAGCATGGAGGCCTACGGCGCCCGGGTGGAGCCACTGCGGGTGCAGATCTTGGTAGTAGTAACAAATATTTAAATGAGAACTTTGAAGGCCAAAGTGGAGAAGGGTTGTGAACAGCAGTTGAACATGGGTCAGTCGGTCCTAAGAGATGGGCGAAAGCTGTACGGAAGGGTGGGGAGATGACCTACGTCGCCCCTGGCCGATCAAAAGGGAGTCGGGATACCCAAATCTGGAGTGACCAGGATGTTCCCCCTTCTTTGTAGGTGTAAAGCCTGGGGATCAGCTTGAACTGCTTTAGCCAGGAATGGCTCCAATGGCACCAGGGGGAGCAGCCTGGCTCCCCATCCAGGAGAAGGAAGCCACCCATCGGCCGCTGAAGGCAGGCTGGGGCCCTGGCCTCCAACTGATCCAGCATCCATGGAGAACGAGCCAGTCCCAACCCAGAAAATCCACTCTGATCCCTTGGCCTCCGCCCACAGGGGGAGGGGAGAACCCCGGCCCCCCACCCAGAAGGAAAGAGCCATCCCCGGCCAGGCAGGCTGAGCAAGCACCCAGGGAGAGCGAGCCACCCCTGGGCAAACCAATCCAAGCTGATCCCCAGGCCCACACCCACAAGGAATGAACTATCTCTGGTGGGCCACTGAATGCAGGGTGGTGCCCCAGCCTTCCACCTCCACGGAGGCATCCTGATCCAGAATGAGCCAATCCTGGCCCAGACACCCCATGCTGGCCCTCCAGCTCAGGCGCAGGGTGAGCACCCCCCACCCCCGGGGGGCTGAAGGCAGGCTGGCGCCCCAGCCCCCCACCTCCAGGGGAGAAAGCCGTGATCCAGCACCAATGGAGAACGAGCCAATCCTGGACCAGGCAATACATGCATTTCCCCCGGCCCCTTGCCCCCAGGGGGAGGGGGGGGAACCTCGGTCCCCCACCCAGAAGGAAAAGGGCCACCTCCGGGGCACCGAGGGCAGGCTGGCGCCCCGGCCCCCCACCCCCAGGGGGGACAGCTTCAATCCAGCACCCATGGAGAATGAGCAAATCCCGGCCCAGACAATCCATGCTAGCCCCCAAGGCCACCCACCCCCCGGGATTCCCCCCCTCCCCCTGGGGGCGAGAGGCCGGGGGACCAGCATGTATTGTCTGGGCCAGGATTGGCTCGTTCTCCTTGGGTGCTGGATCGGGATGCCCCTCCCGGAGGTGGAGGGCTGGGGCATCAGCCTGCATTCATTGGCCCAGTGATGGCTCATTCTTTCTGGGTGGGGGAACGGGATGTTCCCCCTTCATTGTGGGTGTGGAGCCTGGGGATCAGCTTGGTTTGCCGAGGGGTGGCTTGCTCTCCCTGGGTGCTTACTCAGCCTGCCTGGACAGGGATGGCTCTTTCGTTCTGGGTGGGGGGCCAGGATTCTCCCCTCCCCCTGTGGGCGGAGGCCAAGGGATCAGAGTGGATTTTCTGGGTTGGGACTGGCTCGTTCTCCATGGATGCTGGATCAGTTGGAGGCCAGGGCCCCAGCCTGCCCTCAGCGGCCGATGGGTGGCTTCCTTCTCCTGGATGGGGAGCCAGGCTGCTCCCCCTGGTGCCATTGGGGCCATTCCTGGCTAAAGCAGTTCAAGCTGATCCCCAGGCTCTACACCTACAAAGAAGGGGGAACATCCTGGTCACTCCAGATTTGGGTATCCCGACTCCCTTTCGATCGGCCAGGGGCGACGTAGGTCATCTCCCCACCCTTCCGTACAGCTTTCGCCCATCTCTTAGGACCGACTTACCCATGTTCAACTGCTGTTCACAACCCTTCTCCACTTTGGCCTTCAAAGTTCTCATTTAAATATTTGCTACTACTACCAAGATCTGCACCCGCAGTGGCTCCACCCGGGTGCCGTAGGCCTCCATGCTCACCGCAGTGGCCTTCCTACTCATAGCAGCATAGCCCTTGCGGTTCCTTATGCCGGTGATGGCCCATTATGGGCCGACACTCCAGCCCCCCAGCCCCCCACCTCCAGGGGAGAAACCCGTGATCCAGCACCAATGGAGAATGAGCCAATCCTGGCCCAGACAATACATGCTGTTCCCCCGGATCCTCGTCCCTGGGGGGGGGGGGGGGAACCACGGCCCCCCACCCAGAAAGAATGAGCTACCCCTGGGCCACTGAATGCAGGCCAGCGCACCAGCCCTCCACCTCCAGGGGGGCATCCCGATCCAGCACCCATGGAGAACGAGCCATTTCTGGGGTCTGATGAGCATCAGCATTGGGTGCCGTAACCCAGCGTTCCATTCATCCCACAGCACCAGTTCTGCTTACCAAAAGTGACCCATGACATTGGCATGGGTCACTTCCATGCCCAGCTCTAAGCCAGCCAGCAAGACTTCTTACCCATTTAAAGTTTGAGAATAGGTTGAGATTGTTTCGACCATAAGACCTCTAATCATTCGCTTCACCAGATAAAACTGTGAGACATTGAGCGCCACCGGTTCTGAGGGAGTTCTTTTCTTTTCTGTTCTTTTTGGTGACCAGGTCCACAAGCCCTAGACCCCCACTGTCGTAGCCCCCCACGATGGTGTCGTGGGCCACCAGCGCTCTCTCCCTCTTCCAGATGAAGCGGCTGAGGGCTCCTCCGAGGCCCCCAGTGTTGACGGAGAGGAGAGGCGTGCCATGGCGCACTAGGAGGGAGATGTTGCCTGAGGTTCATTTTGACTTTTTGTGTTTACTCTTCTGCATATCCGTGTCCCCCAGGCGTTTTTTAACCTCAGGCGTGCTGAATTCGATCAGCTCAGAGTCGTCAGCGGTCTGATTGAAGGCGGCAGTGTTGGGGGTAGGGGCTGGTGTGAGAGAGAGAGCCGGCTCGCGGGGGCTGCGCGCAGGCATAGCGCGCGCACGCTGCCTCCGCTTTGCCCCGCTCAGCATTACTGCCCTGTGACAGAGAGCGCGCTCTCGTTGGCAGCTCGCCCCACTGTCTTCCCCGCATGATGCTTTCTAGCCTAGGAATGCGGCCCGCTGCCGGGGCCGCTTCCCCCGCCTCGGAGGTGGAACACGAGGCCAGTCTCATGCTCGTCCTCCTCACCGGTTCGACTGCTGCCGCCCGGGCATTAGGAGTGGGGCCGCACGCGGACCTCCTCCCCCAGATCGAGGGTGCGGCGTGAGTCAGCTTTCTCACCCGCCCCTACCACTGGCGCCCCCCCGCTCGCCAGCTGGGTGTCTGTCTCCGCTGACGGACCCTGAGCCTCCTCCTCTCCCACCCCAGTCAAGCAGAGCGCGGGAGAGAGCCCCGCCGGGGGCTCTCCCCCGCTCTCCGCGGGTGCCGGGGTGGTCTCCTCTCCCTTCCTCATCAAGATGGGAACCAAGAGATGATGAACTATGCCTGGGCAGGGCGAAGCCAGAGGAAACTCTGGTGGAGGCCTGCAGCGGTCCTGACGTGCAAATCGGCTGTCCGACCTGGGTATAGGGGCCAAACACTAATCAAACCACCTAGTAGCTGGTTCCTTCTGAAGTCTTCCTCAGTACCACTGGCGCTCAATGTCTCGCAGTTTTATCTGGTAAAGTGAATGATTAGGCTTCTTGGGGCCGAAACAATCAAACAAGTAAGAAACTTGACTTGCTGGCTTGGAGCTTGGCGTGGAATGCAAGCCCCCTACTGGGCCACTTTTGGTAAGCAGAACGGGCACTGCGGGATGAACCGAATGCCGGATTAGGGCGCCCAATGTCAACGCTCATCAGACCCCAGAAATGGCTCGTTCTCCATGGTTGCGGGATCAGGATGCCCCCCGGAGGTGGAGGGCTGAGGCGCCAGCCTGCGTTCAGTGGCCCAGGGGTGGCTCATTCTTTCTGGGTGGGGGACTAGGTTGTTTCCCCTTCCTTGTGGGTGTGGATGTTTCTCCCCCTCCCCCTGAGGGCGAAGGGCCGGAGGGCCAGCATGGGGTGTCTGGGCCGGGATTGGCTCATTCTCCATGAGTGCTGGATTGGGATGCCCCCCTGGAGGTGGAGGGCTGGGGCACCAGCCTGCATTCTGTGGCCCTCTAGGGGTAGCTCATTCCTTCTGGGTGGGGGGCTGGGATGCTCCCCCTCCCACTGGAGCGTCGGCCCATAATGGGCCATCACCGGCATAAGGAGCCGCAGGGGCTATGCTGCTATGAGTAGGAAGGCCACTGCAGTGAGCATGGAGGCCTACGGCGCCCGGGTGGAGCCACTGCGGGTGCAGATCTTGGTAGTAGTAACAAATATTTAAATGAGAACTTTGAAGGCCAAAGTGGAGAAGGGTTGTGAACAGCAGTTGAACATGGGTCAGTCGGTCCTAAGAGATGGGCGAAAGCTGTACGGAAGGGTGGGGAGATGACCTACGTCGCCCCTGGCCGATCAAAAGGGAGTCGGGATACCCAAATCTGGAGTGACCAGGATGTTCCCCCTTCTTTGTAGGTGTAAAGCCTGGGGATCAGCTTGAACTGCTTTAGCCAGGAATGGCTCCAATGGCACCAGGGGGAGCAGCCTGGCTCCCCATCCAGGAGAAGGAAGCCACCCATCGGCCGCTGAAGGCAGGCTGGGGCCCTGGCCTCCAACTGATCCAGCATCCATGGAGAACGAGCCAGTCCCAACCCAGAAAATCCACTCTGATCCCTTGGCCTCCGCCCACAGGGGGAGGGGAGAACCCCGGCCCCCCACCCAGAAGGAAAGAGCCATCCCCGGCCAGGCAGGCTGAGCAAGCACCCAGGGAGAGCGAGCCACCCCTGGGCAAACCAATCCAAGCTGATCCCCAGGCCCACACCCACAAGGAATGAACTATCTCTGGTGGGCCACTGAATGCAGGGTGGTGCCCCAGCCTTCCACCTCCACGGAGGCATCCTGATCCAGAATGAGCCAATCCTGGCCCAGACACCCCATGCTGGCCCTCCAGCTCAGGCGCAGGGTGAGCACCCCCCACCCCCGGGGGGCTGAAGGCAGGCTGGCGCCCCAGCCCCCCACCTCCAGGGGAGAAAGCCGTGATCCAGCACCAATGGAGAACGAGCCAATCCTGGACCAGGCAATACATGCATTTCCCCCGGCCCCTTGCCCCCAGGGGGAGGGGGGGAACCTCGGTCCCCCACCCAGAAGGAAAAGGGCCACCTCCGGGGCACCGAGGGCAGGCTGGCGCCCCGGCCCCCCACCCCCAGGGGGGACAGCTTCAATCCAGCACCCATGGAGAATGAGCAAATCCCGGCCCAGACAATCCATGCTAGCCCCCAAGGCCACCCACCCCCCGGGATTCCCCCCCTCCCCCTGGGTGCGAGAGGCCGGGGGACCAGCATGTATTGTCTGGGCCAGGATTGGCTCGTTCTCCTTGGGTGCTGGATCGGGATGCCCCTCCTGGAGGTGGAGGGCTGGGGCATCAGCCTGCATTCATTGGCCCAGTGATGGCTCATTCTTTCTGGGTGGGGGAACGGGATGTTCCCCCTTCATTGTGGGTGTGGAGCCTGGGGATCAGCTTGGTTTGCCGAGGGGTGGCTTGCTCTCCCTGGGTGCTTGCTCAGCCTGCCTGGACAGGGATGGCTCTTTCGTTCTGGGTGGGGGGCCAGGATTCTCCCCTCCCCCTGTGGGCGGAGGCCAAGGGATCAGAGTGGATTTTCTGGGTTGGGACTGGCTCGTTCTCCATGGATGCTGGATCAGTTGGAGGCCAGGGCCCCAGCCTGCCCTCAGCGGCCGATGGGTGGCTTCCTTCTCCTGGATGGGGAGCCAGGCTGCTCCCCCTGGTGCCATTGGAGCCATTCCTGGCTAAAGCAGTTCAAGCTGATCCCCAGGCTCTACACCTACAAAGAAGGGGGAACATCCTGGTCACTCCAGATTTGGGTATCCCGACTCCCTTTTGATCGGCCAGGGGCGACGTCGGTCATCTCCCCACCCTTCCGTACAGCTTTCGCCCATCTCTTAGGACCGACTTACCCATGTTCAACTGCTGTTCACAACCCTTCTCCACTTTGGCCTTCAAAGTTCTCATTTAAATATTTGCTACTACTACCAAGATCTGCACCCGCAGTGGCTCCACCCGGGTGCCGTAGGCCTCCATGCTCACCGCAGTGGCCTTCCTACTCATAGCAGCATAGCCCCTGCGGTTCCTTATGCCGGTGATGGCCCATTATGGGCCGACACTCCAGCCCCCCAGCCCCCCACCTCCAGGGGAGAAACCCGTGATCCAGCACCAATGGAGAATGAGCCAATCCTGGCCCAGACAATACATGCTGTTCCCCCGGATCCTCGTCCCTGGGGGGGGGGGGGGGGGACCACGGCCCCCCACCCAGAAAGAATTAGCAACCCCTGGGCCACTGAATGCAGGCCAGCGCACCAGCCCTCCACCTCCAGGGGGGCATCCCGATCCAGCACCCATGGAGAACGAGCCATTTCTGGGGTCTGATGAGCGTCAGCATTGGGTGCCGTAACCCAGCGTTCCGTTCATCCCACAGCACCAGTTCTGCTTACCAAAAGTGACCCATGACATTGGCATGGGTCACTTCCATGCCCAGCTCTAAGCCAGCCAGCAAGACTTCTTACCCATTTAAAGTTTGAGAATAGGTTGAGATTGTTTCGACCATAAGACCTCTAATCATTCGCTTCACCAGATAAAACTGTGAGACATTGAGCGCCACCGGTTCTGAGGGAGTTCTTTTCTTTTCTGTTCTTTTTGGTGACCAGGTCCACAAGCCCTAGACCCCCACTGTCGTAGCCCCCCACGATGGTGTCGTGGGCCACCAGCGCTCTCTCCCTCTTCCAGATGAAGCGGCTGAGGGCTCCTCCGAGGCCCCCAGTGTTGACGGAGAGGAGAGGCGTGCCATGGCGCACAGGAGGGAGATGTTGCCTGAGGTTCATTTTGACTTTTTGTGTTTACTCTTCTGCATATCCGTGTCCCCCAGGCGTTTTTTAACCTCAGGCGTGCTGAATTCGATCAGCTCAGAGTCGTCAGCGGTCTGATTGAAGGCGGCAGTGTTGGGGGTAGGGGCTGGTGTGAGAGAGAGAGCCGGCTTGCGGGGGCTGCGCGCAGGCATAGCGCGCGCACGCTGCCTCCGCTCTGCCCCGCTCAGCTCTACTGCCCTGTGACAGAGAGCGCGCTCTCCTTGGCAGCTCGCCCCACTGTCTTCCCCGCATGATGCTTTCTAGCCTAGGAATGCGGCCCGCTGCCGGGGCCGCTTCCCCCGCCTCGGAGGTGGAACACGAGGCCAGTCTCATGCTCGTCCTCCTCAACGGTTCGACTGCTGCCGCCCGGGCATTAGGAGTGGGGCCGCACGCGACCTCCTCCCCCAGATCGAGGGTGCGGCGTGAGTCAGCTTTCTCACCCGCCCCTACCACTGGCGCCCCCCCGCTCGCCAGCTGGGTGTCTGTCTCCGCTGACGGACCCTGAGCCTCCTCCTCTCCCACCCCAGTCAAGCAGAGCGCGGGAGAGAGCCCCGCCGGGGGCTCTCCCCCGCTCTCCGCGGGTGCCGGGGTGGTCTCCTCTCCCTTCCTCATCAAGATGGGAACCAAGAGATGATGAACTATGCCTGGGCAGGGCGAAGCCAGAGGAAACTCTGGTGGAGGCCTGCAGCGGTCCTGACGTGCAAATCGGCTGTCCGACCTGGGTATAGGGGCCAAACACTAATCAAACCACCTAGTAGCTGGTTCCTTCTGAAGTCTTCCCTCAGTACCACTGGTGCTCAATGTCTCGCAGTTTTATCTGGTAAAGTGAATGATTAGGCTTCTTGGGGCCGAAACAATCAAACAAGTAAGAAACTTGACTTGCTGGCTTGGAGCTTGGCGTGGAATGCAAGCCCCCTACTGGGCCACTTTTGGTAAGCAGAACAGGCACTGCGGGATGAACCAAATGCCGGATTAGGGCGCCCAATGTCAACGCTCATCAGACCCCAGAAATGGCTCGTTCTCCATGGTTGCGGGATCAGGATGCCCCCCGGAGGTGGAGGGCTGAGGCGCCAGCCTGCGTTCAGTGGCCCAGGGGTGGCTCATTCTTTCTGGGTGGGGGACTAGGTTGTTTCCCCTTCCTTGTGGGTGTGGATGTTTCTCCTCCTCCCCCTGAGGGCGAAGGGCCGGAGGGCCAGCATGGGGTGTCTGGGCCGGGATTGGCTCATTCTCCATGAGTGCTGGATTGGGATGCCCCCCTGGAGGTGGAGGGCTGGGGCACCAGCCTGCATTCTGTGGCCCTCTAGGGGTAGCTCATTCCTTCTGGGTGGGGGACTGGGATTTTCTCCTTCTGAAAGTGGAGAACTAGGGCACGAGCCTGCCTTCAGTAGCCCAGGAATGGCTCATTCTCCATTGGTGCTGGATCACGGGTTTCTCCCCTGGAGGTGGGGGGCTGGGGCGCCAGGGGTGGCTCATTCTTCCTGGGTGGGGGGCTGGGATGCTCCCCCTCCCCACTGGAGCGTCGGCCCATAATGGGCCATCACCGGCATAAGGAGCCGCAGGGGCTATGCTGCTATGAGTAGGAAGGCCACTGCGGTGAGCATGGAGGCCTACGGCGCCCGGGTGGAGCCACTGCGGGTGCAGATCTTGGTAGTAGTAACAAATATTTAAATGAGAACTTTGAAGGCCAAAGTGGAGAAGGATTGTGAACAGCAGTTGAACATGGGTCAGTCAGTCCTAAGAGATGGGCGAAAGCTGTACGGAAGGGTGGGGAGATGACCGACGTCGCCCCTGGCCGATCAAAAGGGAGTCGGGATACCCAAATCTGGAGTGACCAGGATGTTCCCCCTTCTTTGTAGGTGTAGAGCCTGGGGATCAGCTTGAACTGCTTTAGCCAGGAATGGCTCCAATGGCACCAGGGGGAGCAGCCTGGCTCCCCATCCAGGAGAAGGAAGCCACCCATCGGCCGCTGAAGGCAGGCTGGGGCCCTGGCCTCCAACTGATCCAGCATCCATGGAGAACGAGCCAGTCCCAACCCAGAAAATCCACTCTGATCCCTTGGCCTCCGCCCACAGGGGGAGGGGAGAACCCCGGCCCCCCACCCAGAAGGAAAGAGCCATCCCCGGCCAGGCAGGCTGAGCAAGCACCCAGGGAGAGCGAGCCACCCCTGGGCAAACCAATCCAAGCTGATCCCCAGGCCCACACCCACAAGGAATGAACTATCTCTGGTGGGCCACTGAATGCAGGCTGGTGCCCCAGCCTTCCACCTCCACGGAGGCATCCTGATCCAGAATGAGCCAATCCTGGCCCAGACACCCCATGCTGGCCCTCCAGCTCAGGCGCAGGGTGAGCACCCCCCACCCCCGGGGGGCTGAAGGCAGGCTGGCGCCCCAGCCCCCCACCTCCAGGGGAGAAAGCCGTGATCCAGCACCAATGGAGAACGAGCCAATCCTGGACCAGGCAATACATGCATTTCCCCCCGGCCCCTTGCCCCCAGGGGGAGGGGGGGAACCTCGGTCCCCCACCCAGAAGGAAAAGGGCCACCTCCGGGGCACCGAGGGCAGGCTGGCGCCCCGGCCCCCCACCCCCAGGGGGGACAGCTTCAATCCAGCACCCATGGAGAATGAGCAAATCCCGGCCCAGACAATCCATGCTAGCCCCCAAGGCCACCCACCCCCCGGGATTCCCCCCCCTCCCCCTGGGGGCGAGAGGCCGGGGGACCAGCATGTATTGTCTGGGCCAGGATTGGCTCGTTCTCCTTGGGTGCTGGATCGGGATGCCCCTCCCGGAGGTGGAGGGCTGGGCATCAGCCTGCATTCATTGGCCCAGTGATGGCTCATTCTTTCTGGGTGGGGGAACGGGATGTTCCCCCTTCATTGTGGGTGTGGAGCCTGGGGATCAGCTTGGTTTGCCGAGGGGTGGCTTGCTCTCCCTGGGTGCTTACTCAGCCTGCCTGGACAGGGATGGCTCTTTCGTTCTGGGTGGGGGGCCAGGATTCTCCCCTCCCCCTGTGGGCGGAGGCCAAGGGATCAGAGTGGATTTTCTGGGTTGGGACTGGCTCGTTCTCCATGGATGCTGGATCAGTTGGAGGCCAGGGCCCCAGCCTGCCCTCAGCGGCCGATGGGTGGCTTCCTTCTCCTGGATGGGGAGCCAGGCTGCTCCCCTGGTGCCATTGGGGCCATTCCTGGCTAAAGCAGTTCAAGCTGATCCCCAGGCTCTACACCTACAAAGAAGGGGGAACATCCTGGTCACTCCAGATTTGGGTATCCCGACTCCCTTTCGATCGGCCAGGGGCGACGTAGGTCATCTCCCCACCCTTCCGTACAGCTTTCGCCCATCTCTTAGGACCGACTTACCCATGTTCAACTGCTGTTCACAACCCTTCTCCACTTTGGCCTTCAAAGTTCTCATTTAAATATTTGCTACTACTACCAAGATCTGCACCCGCAGTGGCTCCACCCGGGTGCCGTAGGCCTCCATGCTCACCGCAGTGGCCTTCCTACTCATAGCAGCATAGCACTTGCGGTTCCTTATGCCGGTGATGGCCCATTATGGGCCGACACTCCAGCCCCCCAGCCCCCCACCTCCAGGGGAGAAACCCGTGATCCAGCACCAATGGAGAATGAGCCAATCCTGGCCCAGACAATACATGCTGTTCCCCCGGATCCTCGTCCCTGGGGGGGGGGGGGGGGGACCACGGCCCCCCACCCAGAAAGAATGAGCTACCCCTGGGCCACTGAATGCAGGCCAGCGCACCAGCCCTCCACCTCCAGGGGGGCATCCCGATCCAGCACCCATGGAGAACGAGCCATTTCTGGGGTCTGATGAGCGTCAGCATTGGGTGCCGTAACCCAGCATTCCGTTCATCCCACAGCACCAGTTCTGCTTACCAAAAGTGACCCATGACATTGGCATGGGTCACTTCCATGCCCAGCTCTAAGCCAGCCAGCAAGACTTCTTACCCATTTAAAGTTTGAGAATAGGTTGAGATTGTTTCGACCATAAGACCTCTAATCATTCGCTTCACCAGATAAAACTGTGAGACATTGAGCGCCACCGGTTCTGAGGGAGTTCTTTTCTTTTCTGTTCTTTTTGGTGACCAGGTCCACAAGCCCTAGACCCCCACTGTCGTAGCCCCCCACGATGGTGTCGTGGGCCACCAGCGCTCTCTCCCTCTTCCAGATGAAGCGGCTGAGGGCTCCTCCGAGGCCCCCAGTGTTGACGGAGAGGAGAGGCGTGCCATTGGCGCACTAGGAGGGAGATGTTGCCTGAGGTTCATTTTGACTTTTTGTGTTTACTCTTCTGCATATCCGTGTCCCCCAGGCGTTTTTTAACCTCAGGCGTGCTGAATTCGATCAGCTCAGAGTCGTCAGCGGTCTGATTGAAGGCGGCAGTGTTGGGGGTAGGGGCTGGTGTGAGAGAGAGAGCCGGCTCGCGGGGGCTGCGCGCAGGCATAGCGCGCGCACGCTGCCTCCGCTCTGACCCGCTCAGCATTACTGCCCTGTGACAGAGAGCGCGCTCTCGTTGGCAGCTCGCCCCACTGTCTTCCCCGCATGATGCTTTCTAGCCTAGGAATGCGGCCCGCTGCCGGGGCCGCTTCCCCCGCCTCGGAGGTGGAACACGAGGCCAGTCTCATGCTCGTCCTCCTCACCGGTTCGACTGCTGCCGCCCGGGCATTAGGAGTGGGGCCGCACGCGGACCTCCTCCCCCAGATCGAGGGTGCGGCGTGAGTCAGCTTTCTCACCCGCCCCTACCACTGGCGCCCCCCCGCTCGCCAGCTGGGTGTCTGTCTCCGCTGACGGACCCTGAGCCTCCTCCTCTCCCACCCCAGTCAAGCAGAGCGCGGGAGAGAGCCCCGCCGGGGGCTCTCCCCCGCTCTCCGCGGGTGCCGGGGTGGTCTCCTCTCCCTTCCTCATCAAGATGGGAACCAAGAGATGATGGAACTATGCCTGGGCAGGGCGAATCCAGAGGAAACTCTGGTGGAGGCCTGCAGCGGTCCTGACGTGCAAATCGGCTGTCCGACCTGGGTATAGGGGCCAAAGACTAATCAAACCACCTAGTAGCTGGTTCCTTCTGAAGTCTTCCTCAGTACCACTGGCGCTCAATGTCTCGCAGTTTTATCTGGTAAAGTGAATGATTAGGCTTCTTGGGGCCGAAACAATCAAACAAGTAAGAAACTTGACTTGCTGGCTTGGAGCTTGGCGTGGAATGCAAGCCCCCTACTGGGCCACTTTTGGTAAGCAGAACGGGCACTGCGGGATGAACCGAATGCCGGATTAGGGCGCCCAATGTCAACGCTCATCAGACCCCAGAAATGGCTCGTTCTCCATGGTTGCGGGATCAGGATGCCCCCCGGAGGTGGAGGGCTGAGGCGCCAGCCTGCGTTCAGTGGCCCAGGGGTAGCTCATTCCTTTCTGGGTGGGGGACTAGGATTTTCTCCCTTCCTGTAAGGTGTGGATGTTTCTCCCCCTCCCCCTGAGGGCGAAGGGCCGAGGCCTAGCATGGGGTGTCTGGCCAGGAATTGGCTCATTCTCCATGAGTGCTGGATCCCGGGTTTCTCCCCTGGAGGTGGGGGGCTGGGGCGCCAGGGGTGGCTCATTCTTCCTGGGTGGGGGGCTGGGATGCTCCCCCTCCCCACTGGAGCGTCGGCCCATAATGGGCCATCACCGGCATAAGGAGCCGCAGGGGCTATGCTGCTATGAGTAGGAAGGCCACTGCGGTGAGCATGGAGGCCTACGGCGCCCGGGTGGAGCCACTGCGGGTGCAGATCTTGGTAGTAGTAACAAATATTTAAATGAGAACTTTGAAGGCCAAAGTGGAGAAGGGTTGTGAACAGCAGTTGAACATGGGTCAGTCGGTCCTAAGAGATGGGCGAAAGCTGTACGGAAGGGTGGGGAGATGACCTACGTCGCCCCTGGCCGATCAAAAGGGAGTCGGGATACCCAAATCTGGAGTGACCAGGATGTTCCCCCTTCTTTGTAGGTGTAAAGCCTGGGGATCAGCTTGAACTGCTTTAGCCAGGAATGGCTCCAATGGCACCAGGGGGAGCAGCCTGGCTCCCCATCCAGGAGAAGGAAGCCACCCATCGGCCGCTGAAGGCAGGCTGGGCCCTGGCCTCCAACTGATCCAGCATCCATGGAGAACGAGCCAGTCCCAACCCAGAAAATCCACTCTGATCCCTTGGCCTCCGCCCACAGGGGGAGGGGAGAACCCCGGCCCCCCACCCAGAAGGAAAGAGCCATCCCCGGCCAGGCAGGCTGAGCAAGCACCCAGGGAGAGCGAGCCACCCCTGGGCAAAACCAATCCAAGCTGATCCCCAGGCCCACACCCACAAGGAATGAACTATCTCTGGTGGGCCACTGAATGCAGGGTGGTGCCCCAGCCTTCCACCTCCACGGAGGCATCCTGATCCAGAATGAGCCAATCCTGGCCCAGACACCCCATGCTGGCCCTCCAGCTCAGGCGCAGGGTGAGCACCCCCCACCCCCGGGGGGCTGAAGGCAGGCTGGCGCCCCAGCCCCCCACCTCCAGGGGAGAAAGCCGTGATCCAGCACCAATGGAGAACGAGCCAATCCTGGACCAGGCAATACATGCATTTCCCCCGGCCCCTTGCCCCCAGGGGGAGGGGGGGGACCTCGGTCCCCCACCCAGAAGGAAAAGGGCCACCTCCGGGGCACCGAGGGCAGGCTGGCGCCCCGGCCCCCCCCCCCCAGGGGGGACAGCTGCAATCCAGCACCCATGGAGAATGAGCAAATCCCGGCCCAGACAATCCATGCTAGCCCCCCAAGGCCACCCACCCCCCGGGATTCCCCCCCTCCCCCTGGGGGCGAGAGGCCGGGGGACCAGCATGTATTGTCTGGGCCAGGATTGGCTCGTTCTCCTTGGGTGCTGGATCGGGATGCCCCTCCCGGAGGTGGAGGGCTGGGGCATCAGCCTGCATTCATTGGCCCAGTGATGGCTCATTCTTTCTGGGTGGGGGAACGGGATGTTCCCCCTTCATTGTGGGTGTGGAGCCTGGGGATCAGCTTGGTTTGCCGAGGGGTGGCTTGCTCTCCCTGGGTGCTTACTCAGCCTGCCTGGACAGGGATGGCTCTTTCGTTCTGGGTGGGGGGCCAGGATTCTCCCCTCCCCCTGTGGGCGGAGGCCAAGGGATCAGAGTGGATTTTCTGGGTTGGGACTGGCTCGTTCTCCATGGATGCTGGATCAGTTGGAGGCCAGGGCCCCAGCCTGCCCTCAGCGGCCGATGGGTGGCTTCCTTCTCCTGGATGGGGAGCCAGGCTGCTCCCCCTGGTGCCATTGGGGCCATTCCTGGCTAAAGCAGTTCAAGCTGATCCCCAGGCTCTACACCTACAAAGAAGGGGGAACATCCTGGTCACTCCAGATTTGGGTATCCCGACTCCCTTTCGATCGGCCAGGGGCGACGTAGGTCATCTCCCCACCCTTCCGTACAGCTTTCGCCCATCTCTTAGGACCGACTTACCCATGTTCAACTGCTGTTCACAACCCTTCTCCACTTTGGCCTTCAAAGTTCTCATTTAAATATTTGCTACTACTACCAAGATCTGCACCCGCAGTGGCTCCACCCGGGTGCCGTAGGCCTCCATGCTCACCGCAGTGGCCTTCCTACTCATAGCAGCATAGCCCTTGCGGTTCCTTATGCCGGTGATGGCCCATTATGGGCCGACACTCCAGCCCCCCCAGCCCCCCACCTCCAGGGGAGAAACCCGTGATCCAGCACCAATGGAGAATGAGCCAATCCTGGCCCAGACAATACATGCTGTTCCCCCGGATCCTCGTCCCTGGGGGAAGGGGGGGGGGGGACCACGGCCCCCCACCCAGAAAGAATGAGCTACCCCTGGGCCACTGAATGCAGGCCAGCGCACCAGCCCTCCACCTCCAGGGGGGCATCCCGATCCAGCACCCATGGAGAACGAGCCATTTCTGGGGTCTGATGAGCGTCAGCATTGGGTGCCGTAACCCAGCATTCCGTTCATCCCACAGCACCAGTTCTGCTTACCAAAAGTGACCCATGACATTGGCATGGGTCACTTCCATGCCCAGCTCTAAGCCAGCCAGCAAGACTTCTTACCCATTTAAAGTTTGAGAATAGGTTGAGATTGTTTCGACCATAAGACCTCTAATCATTCGCTTCACCAGATAAACTGTGAGACATTGAGCGCCACCGGTTCTGAGGGAGTTCTTTTCTTTTCTGTTCTTTTTGGTGACCAGGTCCACAAGCCCTAGACCCCCACTGTCGTAGCCCCCCACGATGGTGTCGTGGGCCACCAGCGCTCTCTCCCTCTTCCAGATGAAGCGGCTGAGGGCTCCTCCGAGGCCCCCAGTGTTGACGGAGAGGAGAGGCGTGCCATGGCGCATGGAGGGAGATGTTGCCTGAGGTTCATTTTGACTTTTTGTGTTTACTCTTCTGCATATCCGTGTCCCCCAGGCGTTTTTTAACCTCAGGCGTGCTGAATTCGATCAGCTCAGAGTCGTCAGCGGTCTGACTGAAGGCGGCAGTGTTGGGGGTAGGGGCTGGTGTGAGAGAGAGAGCCGGCTTGCGGGGGCTGCGCGCAGGCATAGCGCGCGCACGCTGCCTCCGCTCTGCCCCGCTCAGCTCTACTGCCCTGTGACAGAGAGCGCGCTCTCGTTGGCAGCTCGCCCCACTGTCTTCCCCGCATGATGCTTTCTAGCCTAGGAATGCGGCCCGCTGCCGGGGCCGCTTCCCCCGCCTCGGAGGTGGAACACGAGGCCAGTCTCATGCTCGTCCTCCTCACCGGTTCGACTGCTGCCGCCCGGGCATTAGGAGTGGGGCCGCACGCGACCTCCTCCCCCAGATCGAGGTGCGGCGTGAGTCAGCTTTCTCACCCGCCCCTACCACTGGCGCCCCCCGCTCGCCAGCTGGGTGTCTGTCTCCGCTGACGGACCCTGAGCCTCCTCCTCTCCCACCCCAGTCAAGCAGAGCGCGGGAGAGAGCCCCGCCGGGGGCTCTTCCCCCGCTCTCCGCGGGTGCCGGGGTGGTCTCCTCTCCCTTCCTCATCAAAGATGGGAACCAAGAGATGATGAACTATGCCTGGGCAGGGCGAAGCCAGAGGAAACTCTGGTGGAGGCCTGCAGCGGTCCTGACGTGCAAATCGGCTGTCCGACCTGGGTATAGGGGCCAAACACTAATCAAACCACCTAGTAGCTGGTTCCTTCTGAAGTCTCCCTCAGTACCACTGGTGCTCAATGTCTCGCAGTTTTATCTGGTAAAGTGAATGATTAGGCTTCTTGGGGCCGAAAACAATCAAACAAGTAAGAAACTTGACTTGCTGGCTTGGAGCTTGGCTGTGGAATGCAAGCCCCCTACTGGGCCACTTTTGGTAAGCAGAACGGGCACTGCGGGATGAACCGAATGCCGGATTAGGGCGCCCAATGTCAACGCTCATCAGACCCCAGAAATGGCTCGTTCTCCATGGTTTGCGGATCAGGATGCCCCCGGAGGTGGAGGGCTGGGGCACCAGCCTGCGTTCAGTGGCCCTCTAGGGGTAGCTCATTCCTTCTGGGTGGGGGACTGGGATTTTCTCCTTCTGAAAGTGGAGGAACTAGGGCACGAGCCTGCCTTCAGTAGCCCAGGAATGGCTCATCTCCATTGGTGCTGGATCACGGGTTTCTCCCCTGGAGGTGGGGGGCTGGGGCGCCAGGGGTGGCTTCATTCTTCCTGGGTGGGGGGCTGGGATGCTCCCCCTCCCCACTGGAGCGTCGGCCCATAATGGGCCATCACCGGCATAAGGGAGCCGCAGGGGCTATGCTGCTATGAGTAGGAAGGCCACTGCGGTGAGCATGGAGGCCTACGGCGCCCGGGTGGAGCCACTGCGGGTGCAGATCTTGGTAGTAGTAGCAAATATTTAAATGAGAACTTTGAAGGCCAAAGTGGAGAAGGGTTGTGAACAGCAGTTGAACATGGGTAAGTCGGTCCTAAGAGATGGGCGAAAGCTGTACGGAAGGGTGGGGAGATGACCTACGTCGCCCCTGGCCGATCAAAAGGGAGTCGGGATACCCAAAATCTGGAGTGACCAGGATGTTCCCCCCTTCATTGTAGGTGTGAAGCCTGGGGATCAGCTTGAACTGCTTTAGCCAGGAATGGCTCCAATGGCACCAGGGGGAGCAGCCTGGCTCCCCATCCAGGAGAAGGAAGCCACCCATCGGCCGCTGAAGGCAGGCTGGGGCCCTGGCCTCCAACTGATCCAGCATCCATGGAGAACGAGCCAGTCCCAACCCAGAAAATCAACTCTGATCCCTTGGCCTCCGCCCACAGGGGGAGGGGAGAACCCCGGCCCCCCGCCCAGAAGGAAAGAGCCATCCCCGGCCAGGCAGGCTGAGCAAGCACCCAGGGAGAGCGAGCCACCCCTGGGCAAACCAATCCAAGCTGATCCCCAGGCCCACACCCACAAGGAATGAACTATCTCTGGTGGGCCACTGAATGCAGGGTGGTGCCCCAGCCTTCCACCTCCACGGAGGCATCCTGATCCAGAATGAGCCAATCCTGGCCCAGACACCCCATGCTGGCCCTCCAGCTCAGGCGCAGGGTGAGCACCCCCCACCCCCGGGGGGCTGAAGGCAGGCTGGCGCCCCCACCCCCCCACCTCCAGGGGAGAAAGCCGTGATCCAGCACCAATGGAGAACGAGCCAATCCTGGACCAGGCAATACATGCATTTCCCCCGGCCCCTTGCCCCCAGGGGGAGGGGGGGAACCTCGGTCCCCCACCCAGAAGGAAAAGGGCCACCTCCGGGGCACCGAGGGCAAGCTGGCGCCCCGGCCCCCCGCCCCCAGGGGGGACAGCTTCAATCCAGCACCCATGGAGAATGAGCAAATCCCGGCCCAGACAATCCATGCTAGCCCCCAATGGCCACCCACCCCCCCGGGATTCCCCCCCTCCCCCTGGGGGCGAGAGGCCGGGGGACCAGCATGTATTGTCTGGGCCAGGATTGGCTCGTTCTCCTTGGGTGCTGGATCGGGATGCCCCTCCCGGAGGTGGAGGGCTGGGGCATCAGCCTGCATTCATTGGCCCAGTGATGGCTCATTCTTTCTGGGTGGGGGAACGGGATGTTCCCCCTTCATTGTGGGTGTGGAGCCTGGGTATCAGCTTGGTTTGCCGAGGGGTGGCTTGCTCTCCCTGGGTGCTTACTCAGCCTGCCTGGACAGGGATGGCTCTTTCGTTCTGGGTGGGGGGCCAGGATTCTCCCCTCACCCTGTGGGCGGAGGCCAAGGGATCAGAGAGGATTTTCTGGGTTGGGACTGGCTCGTTCTCCATGGATGCTGGATCAGTTGGAGGCCAGGGCCCCAGCCTGCCCTCAGCGGCCGATGGGTGGCTTCCTTCTCCTGGATGGGGAGCCAGGCTGCTCCCCTGGTGCCATTGGAGCCATTCCTGGCTAAAGCAGTTCAAGCTGATCCCCAGGCTCTACACCCACAAAGAAGGGGGAACTATCCTGGTCACTCCAGATTTGGGTATCCCGACTCCCTTTCGATCGGCCAGGGGCGACGTAGGTCATCTCCCCACCCTTTCCGTACAGCTTTCGCCCATCTCTTAGGACCGACTTACCCATGTTCAACTGCTGTTCACAACCCTTCTCCACTTTGGCCTTCAAAGTTCTCATTTAAATATTTGCTACTACTACCAAGATCTGCACCCGCAGTGGCTCCACCCGGGTGCCGTAGGCCTCCATGCTCACCGCAGTGGCCTTCCTACTCATAGCAGCATAGCCCTTGCGGTTCCTTATGCCGGTGATGGCCCATTATGGGCCGACACTCCAGCCCCCCAGCCCCCACCTCCAGGGGAGAAACCCGTGATCCAGCAGCAATGGAGAATGAGCCAATCCTGGCCCAGACAATACATGCTGTTCCCCCGGATCCTCGTCCCTGGGGGGGGGGGGGGGGACCACGGCCCCCCACCCAGAAAGAATGAGCTACCCCTGGGCCACTGAATGCAGGCCAGCGCACCAGCCCTCCACCTCCAGGGGGGCATCCGATCCAGCACCCATGGAGAACGAGTCATTTCTGGGGTCTGATGAGCGTCAGCATTGGGTGCCGTAACCCAGCGTTCCGTTCATCCCACAGCACCAGTTCTGCTTACCAAAAGTGACCCATGACATTGGCATGGGTCACTTCCATGCCCAGCTCTAAGCCAGCCAGCAAGACTTCTTACCCATTTAAAGTTTGAGAATAGGTTGAGATTGTTTCGACCATAAGACCTCTAATCATTCGCTTCACCAGATAAAACTGTGAGACATTGAGCGCCACCGGTTCTGAGGGAGTTCTTTTCTTTTCTGTTCTTTTTGGTGACCAGGTCCACAAGCCCTAGACCCCCACTGTCGTAGCCCCCCACGATGGTGTCGTGGGCCACCAGCGCTCTCTCCCTCTTCCAGATGAAGCGGCTGAAGGGCTCCTCCGAGGCCCCCAGTGTTGACGGAGAGGAGAGGCGTGCCATGGCGCACAGGAGGGAGATGTTGCCTGAGGTTCATTTTGACTTTTTGTGTTTACTCTTCTGCATATCCGTGTCCCCCAGGCGTTTTTTTTTAACCTCAGGCGTGCTGAATTCGATCAGCTCAGAGTCGTCAGCGGTCTGATTGAAGGCGGCAGTGTTGGGGGTAGGGGCTGGTGTGAGAGAGAGAGCCTGGCTTGCGGGGGCTGCGCGCAGGCATAGCGCGCGCACGCTGCCTCCGCTCTGCCCCGCTCAGCTCTACTGCCCTGTGACAGAGAGCGCGCTCTCGTTGGCAGCTCGCCCCACTGTCTTCCCCGCATGATGCTTTCTAGCCTAGGAATGCGGCCCGCTGCCGGGGCCGCTTCCCCCCGCCTCGGAGGTGGAACACGAGGCCAGTCCTCATGCTCGTCCTCCTCACCGGTTCGACTGCTGCCGCCCGGGCATTAGGAGTGGGGCCGCACGCGACCTCCTCCCCCAGATCGAGGGTGCGGCGTGAGTCAGCTTTCTCACCCGCCCCTACCACTGGCGCCCCCCGCTCGCCAGCTGGGTGTCTGTCTCCGCTGACGGACCCTGAGCCTCCTCCTCTCCCACCCCAGTCAAGCAGAGCGCGGGAGAGAGCCCCGCCGGGGGCTCTTCCCCGCTCTCCGCGGGTGCCGGGGTGGTCTCCTCTCCCTTCCTCATCAAGATGGGAACCAAGAGATGATGAACTATGCCTGGGCAGGGCGAAGCCAGAGGAAACTCTGGTGGAGGCCTGCAGCGGTCCTGACGTGCAAATCGGCTGTCCGACCTGGGTATAGGGGCCAAACACTAATCAAAACACTTAGTAGCTGGTTCCTTCTGAAGTCTCCCTCAGTACCACTGGTGCTCAATGTCTCGCAGTTTTATCTGGTAAAGTGAATGATTAGGCTTCTTGGGGCCGAAACAATCAAACAAGTAAGAAACTTGACTTGCTGGCTTGGAGCTTGGCGTGGAATGCAAGCCCCCTACTGGGCCACTTTTGGTAAGCAGAACGGGCACTGCGGGATGAACCAAATGCCGGATTAAGGGCGCCAATGTCAACGCTCATCAGACCCCAGAAATGGCTCGTTCTCCATGGTTGCGGGATCAGGATGCCCCCCGGAGGTGGAGGGCTGAGGCGCCAGCCTGCGTTCAGTGGCCCAGGGTGGCTCATTCTTTCTGGGTGGGGGGCCGAGGTTCCCCCCCTCCCCCTGAGGAAGAGGGGCCGGGGAACAGCATGTATGTCCTGGGCCAGGATTGGCTCGTTCTCCATTGGTGCTGGATCCCGGGTTTCTCCCCTGGAGGTGGGGGGCTGGGGCGCCAGGGGTGGCTCATTCTTCCTGGGTGGGGGGGCTGGGATGCTCCCCCTCCCCACTGGAGCGTCGGCCCATAATGGGCCATCACCGGCATAAGGAGCCGCAGGGGCTATTCTGCTATGAGTAGGAAGGCCACTGCAGTGAGCATGGAGGCCTACGGCGCCCGGGTGGAGCCACTGCGGGTGCAGATCTTGGTAGTAGTAACAAATATTTAAATGAGAACTTTGAAGGCCAAAGTGGAGAAGGGTTGTGAACAGCAGTTGAACATGGGTCAGTCGGTCCTAAGAGATGTGCGAAAGCTGTACGGAAGGGTGGGGAGATGACCTACGTCGCCCCTGGCCGATCAAAAGGGAGTCGGGATACCCAAATCTGGAGTGACCAGGATGT
The DNA here is from genome assembly GCF_009829125.3 of Periophthalmus magnuspinnatus. NCBI lineage: Eukaryota > Metazoa > Chordata > Actinopteri > Gobiiformes > Gobiidae > Periophthalmus > Periophthalmus magnuspinnatus. The sequence goes on along the minus strand of NC_047128.1, from coordinate 2,388,631 downwards.
CCCCCTTCTTTGTAGGTGTAGAGCCTGGGGATCAGCTTGAACTACTTTAGCCAGGAATGGCTCCAATGGCACCAGGGGGAGCAGCCTGGCTCCCCATCCAGGAGAAGGAAGCCACCCATCGGCCACCGAGGGCAGGCTGGCGCCCTGGCCCCCCCACCCCCAGGGGGACCGCCTCGATCCAGCACCCATGGAGAACGAGTCATTCCCAGCCCAGATAATCCACTCTGATCCCTCGGCCCCTGCCCCCAGGGGGAGGGGGAGAACCCCGGCCCCCCACCCAGAAGGAAAGAGCCATCCCCGGCCAGGCAGGAGGAGCAAGCACCCAGGGAGAGCGAGCCACCCCTGGGCAAACCAATCCAAGCTGATCCCCAGGCCCACACCCACAAGGAATGAATTATCTCTGGCGGGCCACGGAAAGCAGGCTGGTGCCCCAGCCTTCCACCTCCACAGAGGCATCCTGATCCAGCACCAATGGAGAATGAGCCAATCCTGGCCCAGACAATACATGCTGGCCCTCCAGCCCAGGCGCAGGGGGAGCATCCCGACCCCTCACCCAAGAAGAATGAGCCACCTCCGGGCCGTTGAAGGCAGGCTGGCGCCCCAGCCCCCCACCTCCAGGGGAGAAAGCCGTGATCCAGCACCCATGGAGAACGAGCCAATCCTGGCCCAGACAATACATGCTGTTCCCCCGGCCCCTCGTCCCCGGGGGGGGGGGGACCTCCGGCCCCCCACCCAGAAGGAAAGGGCCACCTCCGGGGCACCAAGGGCAGGCTGGCGCCCGGCCTCCTCACCCCCAGGGGGGACCGCCTCGATCCAGCACCCATGGAGAATGAGCAAATCCCGGCCCAGATAATCCATGCTAGCCCCCAGGCCACCCACCCCCAGAGGGAGGGGGAGAAACCTGCCCCCCTCCCCAAGAAAGAAAAAGCCACCCCTGGCGAGGCAGGCCGATCAAGCACCCAGGGAGAGCGAGCCACCTTCAGCCAAACCAATTCAAGCTGATCCCCAGGCTCCACAACCACAAGGAAGGGGAAACATCTTGGTCCCCCACCCAGAAAGAATGAACCACCCCTGGGCCACTGAATGCAGACCAGCGCCCCAGCCCACCACCTTCAGGGGCGACATCCTGATCCAGCACCTATGGAGAATGAGCCAATCCTGACCCAGACAGGGCCGGGGGTCCATGCTGGACCCCCGGCCCTCCGCCCCCAGGGGGAGGGGGAGAATCCCGGCCCCCCCACCCAAGAAGAAAGAGCCATCCCCGTCCAGGCAGGCTGAGCAAGCAACCAGGGAGAGCAAGCCACCCCTCGGCAAACCAACCCAAGCCTATCCCCAGGCTCCATACCCACAATGAACGGGGAACATCCCGTTTCCCCCACCCAGAAATAATAAGCCATCACTGGGCCAATGAATGCAGGCTGATGCCCCAGCCCTCCACCTCCAGGAGGAGCATCCCGATCCAGCACCCAGGAAGAACGAGTCATCATCAGGCCCTGAAGGTAGGTTGGTGCCCTGACCTAGAACCCAGGCAGAGCATGCCAGGCAGAGCACGCCAGTACCAAGCGAGACAATAGCTCGGGAGTGGCGCCAAAGACAGGCTAGGGCCCCGGATCCCCCCTGGCCCTCCCACCACCAACCCCAGGGCCCCATCCAAACCTCACCCCCATCACATTCTCACACTATGACCCTGGTACCCCACCAGACACATTCCCGAGCGAACCGCCCCAGTGCAAGCCAATTCATGTTGGCCCTATGGCCAGAATGCCTCTCCCACCGGAGACAAAGAACCAGGGGACCAGTACAAACCGAGCCAGGATTGGCCCACCCCCCATGGGCTATGGATCGGGACAGCCCTCCCGGAAGCCGAGAACAAGGGCACCAGCCCACCCCCCAGCAGCACACGGACATACATGAAAACAACCTTAACCTATGTAACTTCTTTTTTTTTTTTTTTACACACTACTTACATGCTACTTTATAAAGAATAAAGAATACATCACCCTTAACTGGGATGTGGTCTTTGACTCCCAGCTCCTCTCCTGTTCCTTCAAAGAAACACAGAGAGAAAGTTGTTTAAGAAATAATTGTATAAAATAATTGTGTTTTCAGATGGAATTGGCCTCTGTGGTTCACTTACCTTTTTCCAGTCCTTCCAGTCCAGCTCACGCTCTGCACCAACCCAGTTCCGGTTTAGGTCCAGGGAACAGGGGGACAGGCTCCGCCTGTGGGGCAGGAGGGGGTAGGGTTAGAAACTTGGGCATTAGGGCAAGTGCGCTCAGCAGAAAAGTGCCACATAGAGGACCAGCACTTCTTCAAACATTAAATTTGTATAATAACAAAATAAATAAATAAATAATAATAATATTAATAATAATAATAATAATAATAATAATAATACATCGATACAAACCACATAACATTATCTTCCAACATACAATATACATATAGCACCATACATAACAACTATACATACATCACATCACATTTATATATACACGTTTAATCAAACAATACACTGCAGCTTCTTAGTGGAATCTTCCTTTGACCCATAGTCTCCGAAAATCAGACGCCCATTTCAAATTAACTGTGATCAAACTGTAAAACAGGCCTGCATGTTGAGGGCCGCATTTTGGCCCCCGGGCCTTGAGTTTGACATAAGTGAGAGGTTACATTTCTTGGGCATAACAGTGTTTGGAAGCCTAAAAGTACATGTTTGATGACTTTTCTCCTTGTATATATTGGCTCAGTGCCCTGTTACCTGGTGTCATGCTTTTGTTAGAACTTGTGTAAAACATTTATTAAGGACACATTTCATTAAGCAAACTTACCGTAAACATGATATAGACTTTTGATAAAAGTTGTTGTCTTAAGTAGTGTAAATGCGCGCGTTCCTTTTTTTTTAATAAGCTACTCTCCGCCTTTTTTACATTGTGCCTCAGCACATTTTGTCTTAAGTAGTGGTTGTTTTTTTGAGTAATAAGGTCATAGGTAATAAATTAATCCCATAGGGACTAACATTAACAGGGAAACAGTCAAACCTCGTCTCTGGTCCTCAGAGAAGTCTTGTCTAAGAAAAGTCTTGAAGTCCTCAGAGAGGTCTTGTTGTCCGAGTCAGGGGGTGGTCAGTACAAGTCTGGGTGAAAATGTCCTGAAGTTTGGTCTCCTTTCTCAAGAAATCCTCGAATGAAGCGCACAAATGCAGGTTTTTGATCTTGATTTGTTTTGATGCACTTGGCAACAAGATGCACTTGGCAACAAGAGCGCAGCGCGCGCCTACGTCAGAACGCGCGCGTCTTTGGACGTAATCGCCCTGCGTTTGTTTGAGAATATTTTTGCGCCTTAAATAATTGGCTAATGGTTGAGTAATACGACGTAATTTTATGATTTTATTTTGAAGCGCATTTATTTATTTGTAGAGTTTGTTGGACTTGCATTTTAAATTCGCGCGTTCCTTTTTTATAAGCTAAGCCTTTTACATTGCGCTTTCAGCACACCTGTGAGACGCCCACTAGTGTTTTATGGTTGGTGGAAGACGAGGGACGTGCCTGCAGAACAAGCCACAGATGAGCCGTGCGCACCGCGGACCAACCCGCACAGACCTGTGGCACCGGAGCACAGAGCCCCTCAGCCCCGTGGAGCACAGAGCCCCGTCGGCCCCGTGGAGCACAGAGCCCCCTCAGCCCCGTGGAGCACAGAGCCCCGTCGGCCCCGTGGAGCACAGAGCCCCGTCGGCCCCGTGAGGATCTTGGGGCGTGTTGGAGTTGAGCCTTGAGCGGTTGTTTTTGACCGCGTGGTGCGCCAGGCTGGAGGTGATGTGAGTGAAGGTGTCACTGTCGTCGGCCCAAAAGTTCAGTAGTTTTCCCATCTCGTGCTTATTCGACGTGTTTTTTTTTTCCAAAAAGCAGCGTAGAAACTTGACTTATACTATAT
>NC_047128.1:2354429-2384688 GCF_009829125.3 Periophthalmus magnuspinnatus | reverse complement strand
ACTGGTTACAAACACAGGCAAAAGTCTGGTGCATTCACCAGTTGTCAGTCTTAGTTTTAGTTATTTTGTGGGGTAAAATTACATAACAAACAGCACCAGGCATTTCAGCCTAATAATAAAATTGGGTATGCACAAATAAATAGTTTGCCTGTGCAGTATCGTTGGCCCGGTGAACTGTGACTGAACGATCATGAATAAATGAACAAGCCCCCTCAGTCCAAACTCGCATTTACAAATTGTACTGTATTGATTCTCATTATACAGTAGATATTTTCAGCTCTCTCCTCTTCCCCTCAAATCACATCATGCAGTAAGTCCAGAGTCAGGAGGAAAGTGTGCTCCTGGAGTCAAGAAGTCTGCTCTATAATTCCTTTTGTTGTCCTCCACATGTTTACTATGTTTATGAATATTTCAGATTTCTATTATACCATGAGTTCTCTGAAGAAGGCCTCAGCAGAAATGGATGAACGAACAATTCTCACCCAGCAGCTGTTGCATGAGCCATGACGAACTGGACAATAACAAAAATAGATTTCTGCACTGCAATGTCCCAGTGTCTCCTTCACTTAAAGTACTGAGTGATAGTATGTTAGAATTCCTGGATTCATGTCTCTAAATGGCTGAGGATGCTGTTTCAAAATGTTCTTTCATCAAGATTAGAAATTGAACAGATAATTATGGACACTTGAAGACACATCGTCCATTTATTTACTGCATGCTGGCGCTCCACTTTCAAACACTAATCTTGTCTGGTATGGGCTGAAATAACCTTCTTCATATTTTTAACAGTGAACCATGGCCAGAGCTCTACACCTATTTAAACTTTCTAATGTATAATCCTGTCTAATGTCAAATCCCTTTCCTTGTCACTCCCCTAAGGCTATTATGCAAGGAAATAAGCTGTACAACATTAACCGAGATGAAAATGGCCAGGAATTAAATTCTGTAGTAGCTACAATCAAAGATGTTTTGATGTCTTTGCCTAAAATGATTTACTGTATAGCATTTAATTTCTCAGTGGAGACCAGCAGGTGAAACCATAAGTCTAAGTACTGTTCAGATCTATGAAGATACAACCTAGTCCACAGTTAGAATGCTTGTTTTCAAAGTGGTGAAGTTCTGTTTAATGCCTTATGGTGGAACATCGCCCCCCAGTGTCTGTGTACACTAGTGTATGAGGGTGTGTGTGTGTGTGTGTGTGTGTGTGTGTGTGGGTGTGTGTGTGTGGGGGTGTGTGTGTGTGTGTGAATGAGTGAGTGGTTCATTGATCTAAGGTGCTTTGAGTGCCTTGAATATAGAAAATCACTATATAAAAATGTAACCATTTACCTTTTAATATTCCTGGCAAAGCAATAACCTCTGAGACAAGCAGGTAGTGACCCCTGGACCAGAAAAGTTACAAAGTGCAACTTTTATGCTCAGGAGCAACAGTGGTCCCCTAACGTTTAGGTTTGGGTGTCTTGAAAGTCACTGAATCAAATGCTTTATTATTATTATATTGTATATATATATATAGAAGATTTAAGTGAGGTTTTGCATGAGTGAAAATAAAACTTAGTTGTTGTGGAGGGATAATGAATGGTAAATGTGAAAATGTTTATTATCCAACTATTCTTTACTATTTATTTTCCAGTAAATGACATACAGTGCACACATTTGTAAGAACAATGACCAAACATTACAAGTATCAAAAGATACCTATTCTAAAAATGTTTCTAAATGTGTCGACAACTGAAAAACAATGCATGTATGTCTAATGAGAGGGTAGAACTTATCACAAACAGAACATGGGACAGTTTTTCACATTTTAAAACAAGTTAATATTCCTCGCCCTCCTCTCCTTCTCCCTCCATGGAATCAGCACCCACTTCTTCATAATCCTTCTCTAGAGCAGCCATGTCCTCTCTGGCCTCAGAGAACTCTCCCTCCTCCATCCCTTCTCCTACGTACCAGTGGACAAAGGCACGCTTGGCGTACATCAGATCAAACTTGTGGTCGAGCCGAGCCCAGGCCTCAGCGATGGCCGTGGTGTTGCTCATCATGCACACGGCCCTCTGCACTCTGGCCAGGTCTCCTCCAGGGACCACAGTGGGAGGCTGGAAGTTGATGCCCACCTTGAAACGTGTGGGACACCAGTCTACAACCTGGATAGTGCGCTTGGCCTTAATGGAGGCAATAGCAGAGTTGACATCTTTGGGAACCACAGCCCCGCGGTAAAGCAGGCAGCAGGCCATGTACTTGCCGTGGCGAGGGTCACATTTGACCACCTGGTTGGCAGGCTCAAAGGAGGTGTTGGTTATTTCAGCCACTGTCAGTTGCTCATGAAAAGCCTTCTCAGCAGAGATGACTGGGGCATAGGTGGCCAAAGGGAAATGAATCTGAGGATACGGCACTAAGTTGGTCTGAAACTCGGTGAGATCCACATTGAGAGCACCATCAAAGTGAAGAGAAGCTGTAATGGAGGACACAATCTGACTCATGAGCCTGTTCAAATTGGTGTAGGTTGGGCGCTCAATATCAAGGTTTCTGCAGCAGATGTCATAGATGGCTTCATTATCGACCAGGAAGGCACAGTCTGAATGCTCCAGGGTGCTGTGTGTGGTCAGGATGGAGTTGTAGGGCTCCACCACAGCAGTGGACAGTCACGGAGAAGGGTAGATGGAGAACTCCAGCTTGGACTTCTTGCCATATTTGACAGAAAGACGTAAAGCCAGAGCCAGTTCCACCGCCAAAGCTGCGGAACACCAGGAAGCCCTGGAGACCAGTGCACTGGTCTGCCTAATAACAGATAGGAGATATAACATCATACATTTAACAACCATAAGGTATGACCAAAACACAAAACACAGTATACAGCGAATACAAATTTACCCACCAGTTTTCAGGTCCCTGTTAGCAGCATCTTCCTTTCCAGTGATGAGTTGCTCAGGGTGGAATAGCTGACGATAGGTTCCGGTACCGCACCTCATCTACAAATACATTAGATGCGAAATGGCAGTAGTCATTTTAGTAACAACCTAAGTACCAACAACTGACTTAAAAAGTGCTTTAAAATCTGACTTTACCTATTACAGTTGGCTCCAGGTCCACAAACACGGTTCTGGGCACATATTTTCCCGCTCCCGTTTCACTGAAAAAGGTGTCGAAAGAGTTGTCTCCTCCTCCCACAGTCTTTTCACTGGGCAGCTGTCCGTCAGGTTGAATGCCATGTTCCAGACAGTAAAGTTCCCAGCAAGAGTTTCCAATCTGAACACCAGCCTGCCCCACGTGGATGGAGATGCACTCACACTGAAACACAGATCATACAAAATGTGAAATACTGTTGGAGGCAGCTAGAAACATATTTACAGCGTGTTTCAATTCTAATAAAATAGTAATAAAAGTAACACTGTGCTTAGCTAGTAAAGGCAGTGATGTTAGCAGTTAGCACTAATATCACATCACAAGTATTATAAAAATACTGATAACTCCAGACCAAAGTTTATAAATCGTTGCATTTGTGTCATTATTATAAAAGGTTATAACTTTGAAGGCAGTGTATTGTTTATGCAATCACAAATACAATGCTATAACTGTTGCTAGGGGCAACGATAAAAAGTAATGCTTAGCCTCAGGCCATAAAAAGCGGGAAAATACATAAAAGTTCATCAAATCTGCACTAGACAATGATTAAATAACCACACAATAACTCAAAATTACCCCCAAAAATACTACATACACCCTAACACCTCACACACGATCATTATTCAGCACAAAGACACAAAAAACGTCTGAACTAAAGTTAGCTAACGCCAGTTGATCAAATTCAATGGACGTTTTAAAAAAACAAAACAAATAAAGATGAATACACAATGAAATGCCAATAAGCAAAGAAAAAAATGTACCATGACTGACGGTTTTGATCAATTTGACAGTAGCTATTAAACAGTCAAAGCAGGCAGCGCAGAAGCTCAAAGAAGAGGAGACGAGGTGAGGCCATTTTTAAAGCTTTATTTTTATTATTAATTGTTACTGTGCACAGTGGTAGCTAGTTCCAGAAACAGAGGGACAACCATTTCCAGTGTAATGTAATGTCTGTGAGGTTTGTGCTGAGTCACGCTAAAATCACTAAATCCTGACAGATCAGGCAGTGGACAGGGAGCTGCAGGTGGGTCAGGGGTCAGAGGTCAGAGGTAAGGGGGTTAGGATCAGGCAGTGGACAGGGAGCTGCAGGTGGATGTCACTGACAACATATTAAAAACTTTACAAATGTGAAGAAAACTCCACTGGAGGACTCTTCTGTGTTTATAAAGGTACCTCTTTGTTTGTCAATGCTAATGCTAATTTCAAAGCCTAATAAGTATTTAAATAACACCACTGACTGATGTAATCTACACCTAAAAATAATTGGGTCGTCCTGACAACAAATCAAATTTTGTTATTATGTTACATTTAACATTTTAATAGGAGCTAGCATTAGCATTGACACACAAAGAAGTACCTTTCTATTGAATATCAGCACTGTTAGGCGTGTTCATATCAAAATGACGACTGGATTCGATCAGTTCACATCTCAAAAGTTTATTCCCCTGACAGATACAATCTAATACAGTACCCGGGGTCAAAATGATCTATCCCTCGTTTGTGCAGCAGGCGGTCTGTCTGCTTTTCCCTGGCCCCAAAGAATAAAATGTAACATGTAACATGAATATGCAAATATTGTGATGAGTAGGTTGACGTCTTGGTTCCTCCTTCCAGCCTCGTTCACTTCTCCGGGCAGCACCGGTTTGTTTTTCGGCCTTGGGTCTCATCCGGCTGCATTATCTCTGTGAAAGGAGTTTCTGCAAAGAACCGGCTGCCCCCCATAACTCACATCTTGCAATGTTGCCTTTAATATGGGAGTATTATACTGAGTGAATAGTTTCGGTGTTAGTACATATTGTTCAAACTTTAGCATAAACATGGTGCCCGTTAGATGACCTTAAAAAAGAGTGCAACATTCAAAGGATACATGAATTGAGTATACACATAGTGGTTACATGACAATATTCAAAACTTCTATGATTTCACTGTCAAAAGATATATATGTAGATGTGATGCACCTAAGAAGCTTTATTCAATCAATATGCATTCAATAATTTTGATATATGTATTTGTAATGCAACTCAGAAGCTTTATTATTTGTCATACCCTTCAGCACCAATACTGAAAATTGACCTGGATATCGATTCCATGGTATCCTGATATCCTGATATCCTGATATCCTGATTTCCTGATTGGGCCTTTAACTGTGTGTAATAAGACCATTTACAGGCTGATTTTGGCTCCAGAATGCTTGAACTTTTATTCATTCAAAGCTGTTCAGTAGTTATTTGAGAGATAAGTAAAAGTTACATAACACAGTGGGATGTCTTGTGTAATAATTTCAATGTATTTTAAGGAAATATCTGCCATTTTCCTTCCCTACACTGGTCTCCATTAATATCGAATATCAGGGGACACTTAAAGTCAGTGTATTGATATCGGTATCAGAAGTGAAAAAGCTGAATCGGTACATCCCTATTTATCTTATAACTCTGTATTTTTATTGTTTCCAAAAAATAACTTTTTAATATTTACTTAAAGGAAACTTTGTCTTGTATTTTAGGGGAAAACATCATTATTAAAGATTAAAAAATACACTTATCAACAGTTTTAACCAGATTGAGTCAGTTAGACATAAATACTCATATTCACTGTACATTGAAACTATTTTTTTACTTGTCTTGTGTTCATTTTGACATACTGGTGACAAAACACTTCTCTTTGCACACACAAAAGACAATTTAAAATGATTATAACATACATCTGAACTGACTGAACTGTTTTTAATGTGATTGTGAGGTTGAGTTGAGTTCCTTGCAGTGTGGTGTAGTTTATTTCAGTCATTTTCTCAGACACTGCAGTGTTTCACAGATGACCTCTTTAATGCAGCATCTGAGTCTGAGTCTGTGTGCCCCTTTTGAAAAAACCTAACCTAAATCCTGATGAACTAGCCAACTACAGACCTATCGCTAATCTTCCCTTCCTCTCAAAAATTCTAGGAGTTGTGGTGAAACAGCAGGACAATAATATATTTGAAAAATAAAACCACAGCACAGAGACTGCACTGCTTAAAGTAACAAATGATTTACTACTAGCTGCTGATAACGGGCTGGCTTCAGTCCTGGTCCTACTGGACCTCAGTGCAGCGTTTGACACCATTGATCACAACATTCTACTGCAGAGGTTAGAATGTGACATTGGAATCAGAGGGACCGCCCTCAAATGGTTTAAATCCTATCTATCAGATAGGTACCAGTTTGTTAGTATAAACCAGAGCACCTCTCCCTGTTCTAAAGTAGCCTGTGGTGTTCCACAAGGATCTGTGCTTGGTCCAATCCTATTTACTCTGTATATGTTGCCATTGGGGAACATTATCAGAAAACATGGCATTAATTTTCACTGCTATGCTGATGACACTCAGCTGTACTTATCAATGAAACCAAATCAGACTGATCAAATAGATAAACTCAGTGCCTGTGTGAAGGACATCAAAACCTGGATGACCTTGAATTACCTGCTCTTAAATCCTGAAAAAACAGAGGTCATTGTTGTTGGTCCCAAATGCCAAAGAGATTCTCTGATAATCTCACTCGACAATGTGAGTATAGCTTCTAGCCCTACTGTAAAAAATCTTGGAGTCCTATTTGATCAAAATCTCTCATTCACAGCCCATATAAACCTAGCTTGTAAAACCGCATACTTTCACCTGCGAAATATAACTAAAATTTGAAATATTTTACCTAAAAACGATGCTGAAAAACTCATCCATGCATTTGTTACTTCCAGACTTGATTACTGTAATTCTCTGCTCACCGCCTGCCCCCAAAGTACTATAAAGTACTATACAGTACTATAAGGAGCCTCTAGTTGGTCCAAAATGCAGCGGCCAGAGTCCTAACAGACCACATCAGTCCTGTACTAAAATATCTGCACTGGCTTCTTGTCGAGCTTAGAATCAAATTCAAAGTCCTCCTCCTGACATACAAAGCCCTAAACGGTATGGCCCCATCCTATCTGCAAGATGTTATTGTCCCGTACCAGCCAAACAGAGCACTCCGCTCTCAGAATGCAGGACTATTAGTGGTTCCTAGAGTGTCCAAAAGTACAGTGGGAGGGAGAGCATTCAGTTACAAAGCTCCTGTGCTATGGAATCAACTCCCTGCTGATGTTAAACAGGCCCCCACAGTCTCTGTATTTAGCTTAAAACCTTCCTCTTCAGTATAGCTTATAACTAGGTTACTTAGTTTATTGTCACTTTGAACTATGACCAGATTGGCTGGGAGTGACATTGAAACCCGGGATAAGACAGGCTGCAGTAGGAGATAACAAGCTGGGGGAAGTATGGCAACCTGAGCTCTATGCTCTGCTTTGTCCTATTTTCTCATCAGCAATGCTAGTCACATGTTGTCCCCTGTCCCACTCCCCCTGTGGAGTGTATCTCTTTCAGATGCCCCGATGACAGCTGGACCCTCTCCTCCTCCCCGCCTGGCCCTCCTCCGCCCCCTCCCTTCTCCTCGCCTGGCCGATTTTTCTTGTTTTGTCTGATTTTCCTGTTGTTTTGTTTTTGTGTGTAGGCAGCACGGTGGCTGAGTGGCTCATGCCTCACAGCAGAAGGTTTGGTTCAATCCCCGGGTCGCCCAGGCCTTTCTGTGTGGAGTTTTTCATGTTTCTCCCCGTGTCTGGATGGGTTTCCTCCGGGTACTCCGGTTTCCCCCATCAACCAAAACATGAACGCCCTTCGAGACAACTGTTGTTGTGATTTTGGGCGTTACAAAAATAAATGAATTGTCGTTACCCACATGGGCGTTGAAGTCCCCCAGGAGAACAACAGATCAGGACTTCTTCTGCTTTTAAATAATGTTTTCATTTACTTTCCATATTCCTTAATAAAGTAAAGTATTAGCTAGTTATTTGTAAAGTTGGATATTTCTCCAAAAGGCCTCACTTTGGCCGATGATCCAAGAAGCACACAGAGAACATGGATGTGTTAAAATAACATGGAGAAACACTGCTGCACTAAACATTTATTATTTTATAGTAATTAGTGACAATACAAGTATGCATTCCAAAAATAATATTAATACAAATTAATATATATAATAGTGATTACATATTTTGTGAAAACATTTCAACAAATACTTAAGTCTGTAATTACAATGTAAAACACATTCAAAAGTTAATATCAGAAGTACTTCAGTTTACAATGGTACATAAATAAAAACAACACATGACTGGTTGGTCAGTCAAAAACTTTTCAAAACTAAATTTTAACATTTAACTGCCCAAAAATGGTTCCACCTACTGACTGAAACACAGCAGTACGACATGTAAACATAAATAATGAATAATTCAACCTTTATAAACAAAAAGCTCTAGTTTTAGAAAATTACACTTAAATATATAACTGCATGTTAAAGGTAAACTAAACAAAACATAACAGCTTAAATGAGCTCAAGTGGATTTTAAAGTGTTGGGTTTTTGCAAATAATATGAACTATAAACAGATGCCAGGCTTAAAGAAGCTGTGGTACTCTTCAGTTGGAGCTTTACTTTAAACTTTGGTTAGATTAAGGAGTTTGTTAGTTTGTTCAAGCCAAATGTTAGTTAGCTTCAGCTCCAGCAGTGTGTTAGTTAGTTTTAGCAGAGTGTCAACATTTGTGTTGACTCAGAGTGCCACTTCCACTGAATGCTTTTCCACACATGTCACAGGAGTACGGCCACTCCTCTGTGTGTGTTTTTTCATGTTTTTTAAAGTGTGCCAACTCACCGAAAGCCTTCATACAGATGTCACAAGAGTATGGCTTTTCCCCAGAATGTGTACGCTCATGTCTTTTAAGATTACTCTTTTGTGTGAATGACTTTTTGCAGACGTCACATTGAAAGGGTCTGTCTCCTGTATGAAGGTTTTTGTGCTCGTTAAGAGTACACCTTTGTGTGAATGACTTTTTGCAGACGTCACATTGAAAGGGTCTGTCTCCTGTATGAATGTGTTTGTGCACTTTAAGATGATTGCTCTTTGTGAATGACTTTTTGCAGACGTCACACTGAAACGGCCTATCTCCTGTATGAATGCGTTTGTGCTCATTAAGATGATTCCTCTGTGAGAATGACTTTTTGCAGACATCACACTGAAAGGGTCTGTCTCCTGTATGAATGCGTTTGTGGATGGTAAGGTCACTGCTCTGTGTGAAAGACTTTTTGCAGACGTCACACTGAAAGGGTCTGTCTTCTGTATGAATGCGTTTGTGCTTGTTAAGATTATTCCTCCGTGTGAATGACTTTTTGCAGACGTCACACTGAAAGGGTCTTTCTCCTGTATGAATGCGTTTGTGCTTGTTAAGGTTACTGTTCTGAGTGAATGACTTTTTGCAGATATCACACTGAAAGGGTCTGTCTCCTGTATGAATACGTTTGTGCTTTTTAAGATTATTCCTTTCTGAGAATGACCTTTTGCAGACGTCACACTGAAAGGGTCTATCTCCTGTATGAATGCGTTTGTGGTTATTAAGATTATTCCTCTGTGAGAATGACTTTTTGCAGACGTCACACTGAAAAGATCTGTCCTTCGAGTGTGCACGTTCATGGATTCTTAGAGTAGACTTGTATCTAAAGCCTTTTCCACAGACACCACACTTGTGTGGCCACTCTGTAGACTCGATAACCTCCTCTTTTATATTTTTGGCCTGCTCTGACACTTTTGTTGTCAGGTTTCTCGATCGTGTTGCTCCATTTTGCACCCAACACGTTTTGTTGCTGTTATCACTGTAAGATACCAGACTTGTCTGCAGTTTGTCTCTTTCTGGCTGTTTAACATCCTCAAAAAATGTGTCAACAATGTCCTGCTCTTGAAGAACATCATGCCGTCCTTCCTGGACTGTCTCTTGTAAGTACTTGTCTTGTGCAGTGTTAGCACTGGTCCTGAGCACAGTCTCCTCATTTGAACTGAGGCGGGCCTCTTCTGCTGCTGGAGCTGCTTTTGGCTGATTCCCATCTCCAAAAGTGATGCAGACCTGAGGAGCGGCTGTCAAGAAAGAAAACATCTATGTTACTTGTTTAGAAATAGTGAAATGTAGAGCAAAGCAATTTATTATTTTATGTATCTTTTTATTTATTTAAAGCTTGCTAGAGTGTAATAAATGGAAATAATACAATGGAAATAATAAATAGTAAATAGTCTCTGACTCGTGATGTGAAAGGCAAATTGGACTGATATTGTCAAAGTTAAGAGGTCTCAAAGAGTCAGTGTATTTTATGTCAAAGGTGAACGTGGACTATTTCACTTTAACATTAGTTAAAACTATATATAAAAACATTTAAACTAGGACTCAACCAAGGCAACTCCAGACCCTAAGCAAGAAATCAAAACCAAACCATGAACAAAACCAGGACTAAACCAGGTCTAAACTTTCTTTTACTATGTCTTTGCGGACTGTGCCGTAGACTCCATATAAAGTGTCTAACTCACATTCACACTGGGACAAAACTTAAAACTGGGACAAATTCTCGGGCCAAACTCAATATTTATTGAAAAATTGACTGCACCTGATATGTCATTTTTAACCTTTTCATATGGAAACAGACTTTAATTTTGCTTAAACACAAAATCTGGAACAACTCAAGCTTGATATTGTCAAGCCCACCGTGAAAAGACTCTAACCCCCACATTTACAACATGTGTCCACGCCGTGTACATTTACTCTGTGTTTTAACGGCTCTCAAACCTGAAATGGCACTCGGACAGTCCAGTCCGGTTCCCTGGTGGTTCTCGTCCAAAGCTGAAGTCAAAATTTTCTCCACTTGTCCCAAAATGTCCTGCGCCGCCGCGTGCAGCCTCTGGTACAAAAAGGAGCTCAGCTGGTTCATCATTTGGTCCTTAAAAGACGCCATTGCGGTTTTTATTTTCCATTCAAGCTGCTCTCCCTCGTAGCTGTCCGGAGTGGAGTTTGTTCAGGAATTAAGCCAAAACAAGACTAGTGTAATGCTATTTATTACAAGAAAAAAGTATTCATAGTATTGTAATAGCTCTGTGTTGGGACGTGTTATCGTTTTATCCCTGTCGCATCAGGAGGGGGCGCTGTGGGTTTTTTGATGAATGTGTTGTGTTTGAAGAAGAAGGGACTGTCTGTGGCAAAAAACAAAACAAAAAAATGTATTCAGTGTATCAGGTCCTTTCGTTTTAATGTGGGTTTTGTGGTCTGGGTATTTTCAAGTAGAATTTCGATAAATTATATGAAAAGCATACAACATTTATTTTTAACTGAGTGTGTTTTGCGCGGTATGACGATAAAAACTTAATTAAAATCAAATTAATTAAAATAAAATCCCTTCTATAGACCTACTAAATACTTAATATTTTGACAATACGTTTTTTTACTTTTGCGATTAATTCAATCTTAGACACTTACAAATTAGTTCAATGTGTTATTTCTCATTAATGTATGTATGTATGTGTGTGTGTGTGTGTGTGTGTGTGTGTGTGTGTGTGTGTATATATATATATATATATATATATATATATATATATATATATATATATATATATATATATATATATATATATATGAGTGAATATATATGATATATGATATATAATGAGTGAATTGTGTGGGGTGACTCCTCCGCCCCCTGGTAGGGGACTGGAAAATTACACCACAATAAATCAGCGTGGATGCTTTTGACCAGCAGATGGCAATAGCTCCACACCTTTAGACCATACACAGTACAACACCTTTAGGACATTCACAGTACAACACCTTTAGGACATACACAGTACAACACCTTTAGGACATACACAGTACATCACCTTTAGGACATACACAGTACATCACCTTTAGGACATACACAGTACATCACCTTTAGGGTAGACGTAATACATTTATTTAAAGCAGACCTATTATACAAATAGTAACTATTCTGGGTCTGCTCTCTGCTTCAGTCCATGACAATGTTATTTCTTTGCTTGGAATGTTCCATACTATAACTTTAAACCATACATGAAGGCCAGTTCACTTTTGGTTTTACATTGCTTCAACTACATCAAAACAAAACATAACAAAACAAAAAAACATCAACAACAAATTAATGAGCTACAAGCACGGATATTTTGTTTTAGAATCTGAAAAAAGGGCTTCACTGGACGCTCTCTGTGACTTCCAGTGATAAGCAGCCTACAGTAACCTTCAGAGAAGAGGGTGAAAAAACTTTTACTTTCAACTTAAACCTGAGTGATAGGTGTCTTTTCCAAAACTTTGTAAAGACAAGAATGCCAAGCCAACCTAACAAGTGATAAAAGACAATGCTAATATAGTTACATCACCCAAAATACAGCTTACAAACACATTTTTACCACTGACACAGACTGATGTTGATGTTAACATATAAACAGAAAATGTTTTTTGTCACAAAACAAGAGTAATGAAGTTGGCAAAAGAGCGGCGGGAGACATGCGATTGGTGCCAAATGTCAAGGTCAGAGATACGCTGCTGTTAGGAGATGATGCTATCAGACATGTGAGCCGCAGAGGAATCAAAACTTGCTCTTATCCCATTCACACTGTTTCTGAGATTCCAAAACTCCTGCCAAACGTTTTGTCAACAGACCAAGGAGCTAAACAGCTGATTGTGCACGTGGGTGCAGTTGACACTGGAATGAATCAGACTGAAATCTTGAAAAAGAATTTCACTGAATTATTTGAGGAGCTTGATAAAGTGGAGGTTAAGACGATCATCAGTGGACCTCTTCCTAGCATAGACAGGAGGAAGATGAACAAATTTACCCGGCTGTTTCAGCTGAACACATGGCTGTTCAATGAATGTGCAGCCAGAGGACTGCACTACATTGAGAACTTTGAGCTATTCTGGAAACAAGAGGACCTGTTCAAAGGAAATGGCCCGCACCTAAGCAGAGGTGGAGTGAGAGTGCTGACGGATAACCTCCTCCACACTCTGAGGCACCGGCCTGGACAGGGTCCTGGCCCAGTGAGAGAAAAGAGGAATTCGAGAAGCATCCTTTCTGCGCCAGCCAGAGACCGAGCCAATGTGTCAGCACCACCAGCAGCACCACAACTACCACAACCATCTCTCCCAGCAAGGGATTCAGCAGCACCACCACCCTCCCAGGTGAAAGATCCATTTCCAGCGTCACTTCCACCGGGGCCCTCGTCACAGGCCTTGAACCTGTCTGTGACAGCCCCAGCAGAGGTTTCAGTCTCAGCAGCACCCACATCACCTCCCCTGCCCACAGACCAGCCCTGGGTCCCCTTTGCTACATCTACTCCCTCTAGGGACTCCTCACTCTCCTTTTCCTCCCCACCCTCACCCATGGCCCTTCCCAACCATCTAGAAAGTCTCATCAGATCAGGAATTAAGATGGCTCCCCTCACACCTAATATAGTGCGATCAAGAATTCTGGCATCAACTATGCTCAACTCTTCCCTGTACTCACCTACGCCCCCTCGTCTTTCACTCAAACTCCCCCCTCCTCGCCCTTCTTTTCCTTTCCCCAGAGCTATTAACATCAAGAGCTAGGACGCACGGGGCCTCTGCTGTCTCAGGACATACAGTCATGATACAGATAATGTTGAGGCCCTGTGATGGAGCTGTATCTACAGTTACAACACGTAGACTGATTAACAGAAGGACAGTTAGACTGTCCAATCAGAGACATTTAGTTTACATTCCCTGTAAGACGATAACATCCAGTCCTACTGAAACTAATCTGAAACTTGCTGTGCTCAATGTCAGATCTTTATGTAACAAGTCATTTTTAATTAATGATTTTATTTCTTCTTTTAATCTTGATTTTATGTTTTTAACTGAGACATGGCTCGACAAAAACACAGGTAATGCAATTCCAGTGGAATCAACTCCACCCAACTTCAAATTTGAATCTGAAACACGAGTAAACAAAAAGCGTGGAGATGTGTGCGTGTTTTTTGAGGTAATTTTGTCACTCATTAGTTTGGAGTGTTTTCATCTTTTGAGTATGTTTACTTAAAAATGGAGCTAAAGCAACCCCCCTCCATACTCTACTTAGTCATATACAAACCTCCCCAGCACTGTCTGAGTTTTATTGATAATTTTACTGAGATGCTTTCATTCGTATGCACAGACTTTGATGGTTTAGTCGTTACAGGTGATTTTAATGTACATGTGGATAATGTGTTTGACAGAAACAGTGAAGAGCTCAGTTCTGTCCTTGAAACCTTTGGTCTGACTCAGCATGTCAACGAGCCACAACAGAGGACACACTCTGGACCTGCTCATTACAAAAGGAGTACGGTAAATATTTCAAATGTCAGTGTGGTGGATGTTGCTCTGTCTGATCAGTTCTGTGTCTTTTTTGACCTGTCTGCAGTTGTTCACTGTTCATGGAAATAATACACACACAAAATGCCTCGTGTTCTACTGTTGATAATTTGTTGAACTCTGTGACTTCGAGTGCTTTGAATGTTCTGGACACCATTGCCCCGATGAAAGTTAAAATGGTTAAAGATAAGCAGAAATCTCCATGGAGGAATTATGACTCGCAGCATCCACCTAGACACTTAGAGCGGACTCACTTTGCACCTGTAACTGACAAAACTGTCCAAGAGAGCATCATCAGTCTGAGTTCGTCTACATGCTGCCTCGACGTGTTACCCACTAAATTTCTAAAGTCTGTGCTCAACAGTTTGCTGTCACCACTCACTCGCATAGTTAATATGTCACTTCAATCTGGAACATTCCCAAGCACTTTGAAAACTGCGGATATCAAGCCTCTCCTAAAGAAGAGCAGTCTTGATGCCACAATATTGAACAATTACCGACCAATCTCAAATCTATCATTTTTAGGCAAAGTCCTTGAAAAAGTTGCTTACCAACAGCTTATTAACTTTCTCCAAATGAACAACTCCTTTGATGTCTTCCAGTCTGGTTTTAGACCCACCACAGCACTGAGACTGCTCTTATCAAGGCGACAAATGACATCCGCCTGAACACTGATGCAGACAAAGTCTCAGTGTTGATCCTGTTAGATCTGAGTGCTGCTTTTGACACTGTTGATCATGGGATCCTCTTACAGAGACTGGAGGACTGGGAGGGCATCTGTGGTACGGCACTAAATTGGTTCAAGTCCTATTTAGAAAACAGGGAGTACTTTGTTGAAATTGGAAAATATGTCTCAGATAAAAAAGCCCCTGCTCTCCCACTGCATCCAACGGATCAGTGTTTGGATACAAAACAACTTTCTCCAGCTAAACTCAGACAAGACTGAAGTCATCATCTTTAGCCACAGAAACTAAGAGAACGTGTCAGCAGTCACCTCCAGTCTCTCTCTCTAAAACCTTCAGATCAGGCTAGAAATCTAGAGGTAATAATGGACTCAGACTTGAACTTTAACAGCCACATCAAATCAATAACATCTGCAGTTTTTTACATCTAAAAACATTGCAAAAATCAAAGGTAAACTGTCAAAACCAGACTTAGAGAGACTTATCCATGCATTTGTCTCCAGTAGGTTAGACGACTGTAACGTCCTGCTCACTGGCCTCTCCAAACGAGCCTTAAGACAGAACAGGACATCCAGAACACTGCTGCTCAGGTCCTGACTAGAACCAGGAAGTACGAGCACATGTGTCCTGTGCTCAGGTCTCTGCACTGGCTCCTGTAGCTCAAAGAATAGACTTTAAAGCAGCTCTGCTTGTGTATAAGTCTCTCCATGGCCGAGGTCCAAAGTACATCTCTGACATGTTAGTGCCATATGAACCATCTCACACTCTGAGGACTTCAGGGATCGGCCTCCTGCAGGTGCCCAGAGTCAGGACTAAACATGGAGAATCAGTGTTTCAGTTTTATTCAACTAAAACCTGGAACAATCTTCCTGAAGATGTGAGACAGGCCTCTGCTTTGACGATGTTTAAATCCAGGCTCAAAACGGTTCTGTTCAGCTGTGCATACGACTGAAAGGTTTTTTATTCTGCCTCTTCTGTTTTAATGTTAATTTTATGATGATTATTTGTGATTATTTATGTTTTGATTTGTGTGATTTTAATGTCCTTATTCTGTAAAGCACTTTGAATTACTTTGTGTACAAATTGTGCTATACAAATAAACGTCTTACTGTAAGTGGGCTCGTCACTCCAGACATAACCTGTAAAATGGACTGTGCCACATGATTGTCTATAGAAAAGTATAGTGCCCTGCTGTGGAACATTCCAGGTAAAGCAATGACATTTCCATGAAGAGCATGTGGCAGACCCCACCAGAAAAGTTACATAGCGCGTCTTTAAAGGGCCCATATTACACTATTTCTATTACACTACTGATCTATGTTATAATGTTGTTTTGTTCTCACACACAAACCCTACACATTTAGTCTGACTTTTTCTCTCAAACAGAAAACACTCTGTTCCACTTTATGATGTCATGTGGTAATACAGGAAGTGCTCCGCTGTGTTTTTAAACTCAATACACCTTCACTAGAATCATTTGGATGATTTCAGCTCTGGACTGCCCTGGACTCTCTACTAAGCTAAAGGTAAATGGAGCTGTTAAGTTGAAAACTACCACTTCATGACATCACAAGGTGGAACAGAGCATTTCAAGCATGTGGGACATAAACAGACTAATAACAAAGTGTTACTCAAACATGTGTGAATGAAACAAAACACAACTCCAGGTCTGTTTTTGATGAGGAAACAGCATTAGAACATGGATTAAAGCTCACATGAGTCAAGTTTGCTTAATATAGGATGTTTAAAGTCAACATTTTATTTTTAAGTCAACTTTCTAGCCTACATTAGCCCTGCATAAAAGTAGATTAAAGTTTTCTCATTACCATTTAAACCCCACATGAGATCATTTTTAACTGAGACGGTTGGCAAGCGTCAGATCCACGTCTCTTTTGATAAACGTCGTGGCTAAAGTCAGACACAACTCAGATCTAATAAACACAGTCTAGCCTCGCATCAAATAATTAAAAAATTCAAATCCGGGCTATTTAGAATCAAACTAACAGCCCATATATAACATCAAATAAAACACATATTTGGAGGCTGATGTCATTATAATGGGGGAGAGGTTGTGACTTGTTTAAAGCTGGCAGAGCAGATATAATCTCCATGTATACGACTTACATTCTTCCGAAATGAGATCTTGTAAAAATGAGTCCTGCTCGCAATTTTTGAGATATATTTGAATATCCCCAACACAAACGGTTTGATCAGTGCTTTAATCCCCATTTAGCCTTTAGCTCCACTGAAAAGTCAACTGTCGGATTCAATATATTCATCATTAAACTTGTCAGATCTTGTATTTTGGAGGTATTTTTTTTTTATATTTGCGATAGAAAAATGTGACTAATACTGACTATGACTATGTGTCTTAAAGGGCCCATATTACGCTGTGTTCTGATCTATGTTATAATGTTGTTTCCTCGTCACAAACAGACCTGGATTTGTGTTTTGTTTCATTCACACATGTTTGGGTAACACTTTATTATTAGTCTGCCTACATCCCCAAAGCTCAAAATGCTCTGTTTCAACTTGTGATGTCATGCAGTGATAGTTTTTGGTGAGGAAACAACATTATAACATAGATGAGAAAACAGCGTAATATGGGCCCTTTAAAGCCCCACTGCAAATCTTAGCACGTTATGACCTTTTACGTTACTATTACATAACACATCACTGTTTTCCACTCTGGCCAGATTACACTGTATTTATTAGTTCACTCGCACAAACCTCCTTCTCCGTGTTGTAAGATCCAGACGTCCTCACTCACTTCACACAGGCTCAAAATGAAGGGTTGCATCACCTAATGGAAAACCACATTTACAAAACACAGAATAGAGACATGTAAAGTGGTATTGCGTAACCTTTCTGGAAAGAGTCTGCCACCGTCCGGTCACCATGGAGATATTGTAGAGATGTATGAACCGCAATGCTTCGTGGGAGGTGTTTTTTTTAGGTCAGAAGAGACTTTTTTGGGGGGTTGTCATACGAGTGTAAACCTTGTTCTGTTCTGAATAGTTTAAATAAACCTCTGATGCTTTTCTTGGATTGTTCCACAGTACGGCATTACACTTACCTACCTCCATGGTGACGAGGAGGATCACTGGAGAGGCAAGCCCGCAATCCAAGATTTTCAGTGTTGGACTATGTTTGAGCAGTAGAAAACGGTAACTGAATTATGCGTGAAAGATAAATTAAATGCCATACTGCGGAACACGCCTGGCAGAGCAATAACATGAGGAGAAGCAACTAAAAATATTACATAGTGCAGCTTTAAAGTCAAAAGTGTGTTTTTGTTTTTAGTGAATACTTTTTGAGGAATATGTTCTGCAGGAAATGAGACTAAACATCAACTGTCAAATGAATATACAGATGAAAAGAACTTTTACAGGAAAAAAACAACAAAAAAAATATACATTTTAAATTATGTACACACAAATCTTGTATCATATATCTATTTCAATGCAACTGGTGTATGTATGTGTGTGAATGGGTGAGCGGTCCGTTGATGTAAAGTGCTTTGAGTGACTTGAAGGTGGAAAAGTGTTGTATAAAAATGTCACCATTATGAGATTGCTTTTAACATTATCAGACTATTGTAGCATAAAAATGTATAAATAGGCCTATTATAGAAAAACATCCAGGGTCAGGGGTCAGGGGTCAGCTTAGAGGTCAGAGTTGGGCCCTTTTCCTATTCATCTATAACGTTATTTCCACCTCTGATCAATCTAACATTTGTGTAAAGTCTAAAGTCATTCAGCCACAGCTCCAGCTCTTACTCTTGCCCCCCTCCTCTGTTACTAATAATGATTGTTACATAACTATTCTCAATAATAGTCTTTGAAACGGAGCCTCCTTGGAGCCATTTTCAGCTCTGACACGCAGTTGCCAGTTTCACTTTAGCTTTTAGTTTTCTATGCGTGGAAATCTTGAGTCACTTCCCTTCGGCCTCGCGCTTTGGCACCGCGCGAGAGTGACGCATTACATCATCACAGAGGAATGAAGAGCAAACAATGTGAAAACTGGATTTGATTAAAGAGAGAAAGAGAGAGAAGAGAGGGAGAGAGAGGGAGAGCAGAGAGAGGAGAGACAGAGACAAAGAGAGAGAGAGAGAGAGAGCAGAGAGGGTGAGAGAGAGAGAGAGGGAAAGACAGAGAGAAAGAGAGAGCAGAGAGAGACAGAGGAAGAGAGACAGAGAGCAGATGAAGAGCAAACAATGTGAAAACTGGATTTGATTAAAGAGAGAAAGTGAGAGAAGAGAGGGAGAGAGAGAGAGCAGAGAGCGAGATAGAAGAGAGAAAAGAGAGAGCAGAAAGAGAAGGGAGGGAGAGAGAGAGAGGAGAGACAGAAACAAAGAGAGACAAAGAGAGAGAGAAAGAGCACAGAAGGGTGTGAGAGACAGAGAGAGAAAGACAGAGGGAAAGAAAGAGAGAGAAGAGAGATAGAAGAGATCAGAGAGAGAGACAGAGGAAGGGAGACAGAGAGCAGATGAAGAGCAAACAATGTGAAAACTGGATTTGATTAAAGCGAGAAAGTGAGAGAAGAGAGGGAGAGAGAGAAAGTGAGACAAGAGGGGGAGGGAGGGAGAGTGAGAGACAGAGAGAGAGAGAAAGAGAAAGAAAGAGAGAGACCTCCCCATGATCGTGTTGATCTGGCACTACATGAGGCAAAACATGAGGCGAGATGGGGCATGTTTTGAAGCAGATCTGTGTAATCCTCAATCGTCCTCGTATATTTCAGAGCAAAAACAACTCCACTCTAAGACTTATGTCCAGTTAAGAGAATTACATTCTCTTTTATTATTTGAGCAAATAGTAAATTTAAAGTCTGAAATTAAAATTGACTTTAGATTTTGTATTATTTATTTATTTAAAAAGGTCCTATATTGCACACAACAGATTAACGGGAGGTTCAAGCCATGTCAGAATATTACCTCATCAAAAACATACCCGGAGTTGTTTCATTCACATGTTTGAGTTAAACTTTATTAATAGTCTGTCTATATCTCCAAAGCTCAAAATGCACTGCTCCACCTTGTGATGTCATGGAGTGGTAGTTTTCAAGTGAACAGCTACATTTAACTTTTAGTTCAGTAAAGATTGGCAATTTCAGTACTGAAATCATCCAAATGATTCTAGTGAAGACGTACAGAGTTTAAAAACACAGTGGAGCACTTCCTGCTTCAACACATGACATCACAACTCATACCCTTCAGTTAATATCAGGCATCGGCAAATACTTAAAGCTTAAGTAATAATATTGATATCGGAGCTGAAAAAAGATGGATTGTTTAACTGTTAATATGAGATGATTTTCTGAAAAAACAAAACAAAAAAACAACAGAAAAATACAGTAACTTTAACAAAAACCTAAAAGTGAGAACAAAACCGCCCACACTTCTGTAAAAACATTTATTATTGAGTTCGTCTTATATCAGCAGTGCTTTTTAACCATAACATACAACAGGACACAGAATGTCGGGGCCCATTTTCCACCTGGATCTTTTTAAGGTACCAACACCTCAACAGCGACCCCTAGAGGATACATACAATACGGCTGTGCGCTTTCCAATTTGAGATGGCATTTTACAATCAATATACATTTTAAGGAGTACAATATTAACAAGCCAAGTCTTTTAGCTGAGACTCCACCCATGAAATCTTGAAGAGGGAATAAGAACGGTGAAGTTGTAATACAAAAGTGTGTTAAAAAGGTCCTATATTATGCTTCAGTTACATTGTGGGAACCTTTAACCATTATAATGTCAATTAATGAAAAACATACCAGGAGTTGTATCTTGTTTCATTCTCACATGTTATCTAGCAAAATAAGGCAGTCCTCCTTCCAGAAATCTGGTTCCACTTCATGATGTCATTAAGTGGTGATCCAGAAATCAATTTTAAATCACTGCGGTTAAACTACTTCAGCTCTAGCAGAAACCTGAACTGCTGTCTATGATGTTTCGTCACAAATATAAATTATTTTTTAGCTTTCTACACATAAACATTCTTATAAAGCTGCAGTATGTATTTTTTTCTGGTAGAGCGTCCACCACCTGCTTGTCCCCACGTCTATCACCATGGAAACAAGCGATCGGCACCAGCTGGCCAAGTTACAAGTCATATCTGTGTAGAGGCAAGCCTGCATGTATTTCCAATGTATTCACTTTAGCCATTTGAACACATGTAATTTAACAAATGCAAGCAAGATATGTTTAATGCCATAGTGCGGAACTTTTCAGGCAAAGCATTAACTTCTTTGTGGAGACCAGTAAGTGGCGGACTCTCAACGGGAAACGTTACATAATACATCTTTAAGTTAGACAATGCTAAGTTTGTTCAAATAGACTCCATTTATTCATAATATAGGACCTTTAAAGTGATGAGTTCATGCCAATGCAATGTTCCTATTACACTATATTTACATGCTTCAAGTAACTCTGCTTTAGTATGGTTGGTGTGAAGTCAAAGAGTTTCCACAAAAAACAGAAGTTAAGACGCAATGTTAAGATTTGCATAATGTACAGTGGTGTGTGTGTGTGCATGTGTGTGTGAGACAAAATAGACCCATTTTAACCGTTTGTTCCAGTACTGAGAAACTGCATGTGTGTCTTTGGCTTGGTTCAGATCTGCAGAAAAACAGTTGGTTTTCTTAAAGGGATAGTGCACATTTAAAGGTGATTGACAATAAGATGTTACACAAAATGGATTCTTAGTAGCTTTGAGTCACGCTATAATAATGTTACCTCACCTAAAACACACCTGGAGTTGTGTTTTGATTCATTCACATGTGTTTGAGTAACTCTTTATCAGTCTGCCTACATCTCCAAAGCTCAAAATGCTCTGCTCCACCTTGTGATGTCATCTAATAGTATTTAAGAGCTACCTTTGCAATTCCAGGAGCTCACCCAAATGATTCTAGTGAAGGTGTGTGGAGTTACCAAACACAGTGAAGCACTTCCTGTATTACCACATGACATCACAAGGTGGAACAGTGTTTTCCATTTGAGAAAATAACTCTCAATATACAGGGTTTGTGTGTTAAACATGTGTGAATGAAACAAAACACAACTCCAGGTCCGTTTGTGATGAGGAAACGACATTATAACATAGATCAGTAAAAAAAAAAGTATAATATGGGACCTTTAAGTTTGCAGAAGCAGACAGGAATCCTAAAGAAACGCATGTTACGCAACTATATTGGATCAAATTGAATAATCAAATTTTGTGTTTTTGATCAGTTTATACAGAAATTGGATTTGGCTCCAAACATAAAAACAAACATGGGGAATTGGAAACGCTATGATAATCTTAGTCATTACTTTCACTCAATATTTGGTCTTAAACTTTAATCAGTCCAAAATTAAACGGGGACTACACAAAAAACTCACTTCTTCGCTGCTAGACTGTGTAGATAATATTTTTTAAAGCATCTCCACTGTTCTTAGTCTATTTTAGAGCAATCTAGGCCAATTTAGACCTTTGTCCTACTTGGTTTAGGCCTCAAATATGACCTGAGGAGTTTTTAAAATATGTTTTCTAAAGATAGCAGACAGACATATCCTCCATCTTATAAACAGAACGTTAAAAAAAGACTTTACATTTGAGTCAAAATTTAAATGGACCTAATGCACAACAACACGGCACTGCTAATAGTCCATGTAACCTCCTGTCTGCTTCTCTACACCTTTACTTATATTTGCTGACATAAAAAGAATATAATTATCTGCTTATTACCTCAGACAACCCCTTTAAGACCGCACTATCCCTTTAAATAATTCATGAGGCTCTTGTCCAGTCTATTGTGAAGATTTCAAATGGCTCAAATGAAATCAGCAACCCAAATTTTGTCTGATAAATTACATTATTAGCCACTTCAAAACATACATTGAAACATACATGGCATACAGTACAGTATATTTTCGATGGGGGGAGCTTGTTGTTCAGTACAGTGGTAGAACACAAAACAATCACCAGTTTAAATCAATGCAAGTGACCCATTCAAACGCATTCATTTATATTAGTTAAATCATAGAGCTGATATATTTTGTATTTTTTTTCTTACTTCTTTCTAGTGATGTCCCGATCCAATATTGGTATCCGTATCGGCCACGGATCTAGGCATTTTCGAGCATCGCGTGGATCGGTTTTGGTGAATAGATCGGGCCGATACAGCGAATAGCGTCCTCTGCACACTGCTAATGCTAACAGCTAACACCGAGAGCAGCTTAAACTGATACTGAGGAGGATCTAAAACAGCTAAAAACATCATCAATGGCAGAGATAGTATTTGTTTTACCTCTGCAATGTCTTAATGAAGAAATTGGGTGGAGGAGCAGGGCCATTGCTAACTTGTTTACATATGTTAAGTAGCCATGTGCTTCCTGCAGGGTTGCTCTTTTTACAAGCCTCAAACGTAAATAATATGGTGGAAAACACACTTCCTTTAGTCACACTGAGACTAAACATCACCTCATGTCTCTGTCACTATGTTCTGAAGCTGCTATGGAGGAGTTTAAGACAATTAGACCTTTTTATATCTGGTAACACTTAGCTTAACTTAATTATTTATGAAGGCACAGCCCAAATGGTGTAAATAAAATCATTAATAACGAGAAAATCGGTATCAGCATGAGCGTGATATTTGATTGTTATAGGCAACTGCAAATGTCTAAAAAATCTGTATCGGATTGGGAGCCAACAAAACTGGATCGGGACATCCCTACGCATTTCCCAAGATTACAGCAAAATATATAAAAACGGACAGATCATCTTGAAGGCTTGATAAGGGGCAGATGAAATGAAAACGACTAAATAAAAAACTAAAGGTTTTTACAGCAAAAACAACATACAAATCAAAATAAACAAAGGTATAAACACAAAGTATGGACAGGGCGTTTCCAGTTTTTCCCTTGTTTTCCGACCCACGTGCCGACGCTCCGCGGTTTGGCACAAAGTGAGATGATGAGAGCGATGGCTGAAACGAACGACGAGATGAAGAAGAGGTGGTGCTCAAAGATCGCCCTCCACTCGCCTCCTGCGGACTGGAGAAAGAGAGAGAAGGAGCAAGGGGGAGAAGAGAGAGAGGTGGAGGGCGGAGTAGAGAGGAGAAGAAGAGTTGAGAGAAAGAGAACCAAGAGAGAAAAAAGAGAGCAATGGTTAAAGAAAGTGACTGAAATATTGCACTGACTTGGGTTTGAATTGTGCTGTTGTTATGGGAACAAATTACAGACACTCACACATGCAACTTTGATTAAACTGAGCGTGGTGAAAATAGAGCCGTGTGAATGTCTAAAACTGGTGTAAAATCCATCTCCTTCAAAGATCGGTTCGGTTCATGCCACCAAATATTACTGACCAACAACATAATTAGGCGTTAGTTTTTAGTTTTACTTAAAAGGTTCTATATTACGCAAAATTAACTCTTGTGAGCGTTTTGCCATGTTATAATGTTGCTGTTACCTCCTCAAAAACATACCTGGAGTGGTGTTTTGTTTCATTCACACATATCTGAGTAACTCTTTGAGCTTTACAGATGTAGACAGAATATTAACAAAAATGCTCTGTTCCACCTTATAGAACTCAGGTTAAAACACACAGACCCTGCATATTTAGGCTGTGTGAAAGAAACAAAACACAACTCCAGCTATGTTTGTGGTGAGGAAAAATAGCGTAATATGGGCCCTTTAACTGAATAGAGTAATATTTGAAATCACTTATAAATGTGATTAATTGCCCAGTCCTACTTCAAGTCATCCTCGAGCACAAGCTGTCGTATCAACAACAGAATGCATCGGAAACATCTAAAAATAGTCACGGTTTCATTGTCTCACTCGTAAAATTACACAGTGGAAAAATCTTACTCATGCGTTTCACTCTTTGATCTGTAGGGAGCTGTTAGTTCAAAGTGACTACTCTTAAACTATGTAGTAAAAGTTACATGTACTTAAACAGCAGTGTGAGCGAGAGCTATCATCACCATCAAACTTCAAACCGTGAGTGAACTCCTCCATGACAGCGTGAACACAAACGCTGAAAGAAAACAATGTTAGTTTGTCACACCCCATGCTCCAAACCTGTCCCACGAGCGCAGTGAAGAGAGGGGAGGCTACGAGAGAAAGTAAGGGTTTAAGTAATGATGCAAGGTACTTGACAATGTACAGGGAAACAAGTCTACTAAATATATTTTTTTCATATTTTATATTCAAATCCTCAGAGTAGCCACCCTTTGTTTTGTTGAAAAATATTTAGTCGAGTTATTCAACTGTTTTTCTTTACTACATAATTCTATATATCTTGCTTTATATATTTAATGTCTTCTGTATGTATATAAAATGTAGAAAGTAGTAAAAATAAAGAAACTAACTTTTGACTGGTAGTGTAGTGTATAATAAATTAAAATGTGTGAAAAATGCATGTTAAAGCTACCATCTCTAACTAGACTGGCCAACCCGCCACTGCTGTATTCTCAGATATCACCACTAGATGGTATCTACATTACTACAGTCTGATAGTGTGTTAGCTTTGGTCTGACAGAAGAAGACCAGAGAGCACAGGTGAGTCTGGACAATGGCCAGATGAGCTGAGGGGGGAACAAGGTCACACCTGCCATCTACCGGTGAAAAAAAAATCAAATAAAGTAACAGATGGTAGCTTTAAGAATAAGATAAACTAGGCACTGGAGTATAGACAGCAGATGCACTGGTTTAATCCCGCAATTGTAAAGATACAGTGCCCAGACCTGGACTCATCCTCAATGTACTTGTGTTTTCCATCAAGCTAAAAAAAAAGTAAATTTTTCAAGTCTAATTTCATTTAAAAAAAACAAACAAAACAAAACATAATTTTTGTCCTATAGTGAGTTCATTTCTCTCGTTCATCCACTCAAGGGACAAAGATCTGAAAATTATCAACACAGTTCTACTTCAATAGGTACAACTACCTCTACCAAATACTACTAATACCACTAATACCATTATAACTATTACCACTACTACAAACTAATACTACAATTACCTCTAGTACAACTACTGCAACTACTATTACTACTACAATTACAATTACTACTATCTTTTTTTTTAAATTCTAACCCTTATCCTGAACCAGGTATATTTGATAGGAAATATTTGTTATATTTATCAAACTAAAACTGAGAACTGTGAACTGAGAAAATCAAGCTCTGAACAGACTTAAGAAAGTCTTGACTCTGCGATCGACTTCATCCACAACAATTGAGATCCACTGGACTAAAGCGTGATGTGAAATGTGATAAACAACCTCGTTCTTATTTCAAATATAACATGTATAGTAAGATAAGATAAAGCAACAGAACATGTGATTTTTGATTCTAAAAGTGGTAGAGTCCATACTCAGATCGTTGTTCTTGGTGATGGCTGCAGCGGCTCTGGATCTTGGTCCTTGTTGAGTGAAGTGGTATCCAAACTTTATTATTGTGTGGTTTTCTTCCAACATTTTAGCGATCTCCATCTCTATAGTCGTGCCGAGCTGTTGCCTCTGAAAAACAAAATACATATATTTTTTAAATCCTGATTATTTGAAGCAAGTGAAAATTTGAAAAGTGTCAGTAAGATGATAATGTGTAACAATAACAGTTGGTATGCATCATAGACTGTAGTATACGTTTCAAATAACAAGTGATCATGGGCGCACATGGGGACATTGTGGGTTGCATTGCTGTCTTACATGTATAGTAGTAACACTGCAATAGGACAATTATCCAATGATATGGCAGTTGTTATCTAGGTTAAGAGCGTATTGAGCGCCATTTAACTTCTTGAACTCCGCACGGTTTATCTAGTTTGTTTGTTTTCTTTGGCAGAGACTTGACCTGCTCCAGGAAGTGTGTGGCCTCAGTAATGCACCGGGCTTCCTCATACTTTAATAATGTCCTCCACTATCAAGGACAGACACAAAACAATAAACGTGAGAAAAACATGTCTGCACTGAACAGCTCAAGGAGCTTTGGATTTTTCCTTTCAACACAATAAATATGTCAAGACTCGTTTATCAGTAAAAAAATAATAAAATATGGTTGATTGGATGACTACTTAAAAAAACATACAAAAAATGCAGTGAAATAATTAAATTATTATGTTACTGTTTGTGATATTTGACACAAAATTTAAAAGCCCTCTATTGCACAGAATTCATTATAGTGAGCTTTATGCCATGTTATAATGTTGCTACCTCATCAAAAACATATCTGGAGTTGCGTTTTGTTTCATTCCATTGCACATATTTGAGTAATCCTTTATTATTTGTCTGTCTACACCACCAAAGCTCAAAATGCCCTGTCCTGAAGCGGTAGTTTGAACTTAACAGCATCCTATTGTCTTTAGTTCAGTCGTGTTTGGTAATTCCAAGGCTGAAATTATCCAAATGAGTCTAGTGAAGATGTATGGAGTTTAAAAACACAGTGGAGCACTTCCTGTATTACCACATGATGACATCACAAGGTGGAACAGAGTGTTTTCAGTTTGAGAGAAGAACTCAGCCTAATTATGCAGGATTTGTGTCTTAAACGTGTGAATGAAACAAAACACAACTCCAGGTCTGTTTGTGATGAGGAAACATTATAACATAGATCAGTAGTGTAATAGAAATAGAGTAATATGGGCCCTTTAATGCCATTTTATAAAACTATATATAATCTGTTCAGTGACAAAATAAACTGTAACGTGTGTGATTATTAGGGGTGAGTCAAAATATCTAACAACACATCTCAATTTGTTGACAGTATCACTTGACCTGAACTACTGTTGATTCACATCCTCGAATAAAACTACACTACAGCTTCACAAACCTGACACGATGTGAAGTATTGTTTTGTATCATGTTTTTGTATATTCATGGAGAATTGTCGTGTGGGAGCATGGGTGACGTAGGCTAGTGGGCAGAGCATTGGACAGAATCTCACAGCTAATGCTAAGGAGGGTTTGAACAAGGCCCGGGCAAGATCACTAGATTACTCAAACATGCATGGATGATATCTAAAACCTCTACAGGCTTGTTTTTGATGAGGGAACGTTATAACATGGTAGAAAGCTCAAAAAACTTGATTTAGCATAATAATTTAAATGCAATACATCAATAACCACATGTATCACCATATTGTATTTTGTCATATCAAATTGTGAGGGACCATGTGATTCCTAGACCCAATAGGTATGGTTATTCAAGATATGATGGATTAAAAGTGTGAGTGTTTTGCATTTTGACTACTACAACAACTACTACTACTAATAGTTTAATACCTGGTTGTCTATTTTGATGTCTGTGAGCGTGTCGTTGTCTCGTAGCGCTTCCACCAGAGCTTTGACCCCAGCTCCTGTGATGAAATTTGACTCAAGATTCAAACTTTTTAACGTCTTATTCTCCCTCAGCATCTCACCGAACACCTGCAACAAACAGGAAGTCAAGCAATGCATTAAAATAACATATGAAAACTCTGACGATGACACCATAAATATAAACAAAATGTTACCACGGCGATGGGGTCGTTGCTCCGCGTCGCTGCCAGACTGAACTTCGTGACGTGCGTGTTGGTCTCCATGGCTTTGGCCAAGTCTTTCAATGTGGGAATAGGAATGTTCTATAGAATGCAAAGATATTTATAATGTGATATTCAAGTTTATTTATATAGCACATTTAGAACAAGTGCAGCTGATCAAAGTGCTTCACATAAAAGTCAACAAAAAACTAATACACAGATAACACGATACAAAAAGAACAATAAAACACCAAGATATCCTGCTTAGCTCATATTAAATACCAGGGAGGAGAGGTGGGTTTAAAACTTATTAAAATGCTGTTCAAAAATGATTTCATGAACATAAACAAGATAATGTAATGATTTCAAATGTCAATGTGGTGGATGTTGCTCTGTCTGATCATTTCTTTCTCTTTCTCTTTTTTGACCTGTCTGCACTGATACACTTTGAAAATGCCTCATGTTCTAATGTTGATGATTTGTTGAACTCTGTGACTTCGAGTGTTTTCAATGTTCTGGACACCATTGCCCCAATGATTTTTCTGACATTACTGGAAGTTGTAGTCCTGTCTTGTGTCCTGTTTGCAACAGTAAACAGATTAACAAACCCCCCAGCTCCGCTGTCGTTAGAACTAATTTCCACATCTAAGTGCGATGAGTTTGCAGTGTTCTTTAATGACAAGGTTCAGAGCATTAAAAATGCCATCAATTCCACGACTCAAATAACAACAGTGCACCACCTAGACATTTAGAGCTGACTCACTTTGCACCTGTAACTGACCCAACCCACATGCTTTTACTGACCGAAGATTTGAATGACCCAAAAAGTATAATTGAGAATAAGACTCTTGTTTACATGACATTTTAATTATTAAAATTTGGTTACTTGCACAGCCTACGTGGTTATTAATTAATTAAAACAATATTTAAAAGAATATACAATATTACACAAAATTGACTCTTGCAAGCTTTAAGCCATGATATCATGTTATCTCCTCAAAAACTGTTGTTTTGTTTCATTTACACATGTTTGAGTAACACTTTATTATTAGTCTGTCTACATCTCCAAAGCTCAAAACGCTCTGTTCCTCCTTGTGATGTCATGAAGTGGTAGTTTTCAAGTAAACAGCTCCTTTTACCTTTAGTTCAGTAGAGATTGGCGATTCCAGGTCTGAAATCATCCAAATGATTCTAGTGAAGGTGTGTGGAGTTTCAGTGTTTTCAGCTTTGAGTAGTGCAGACAGTGCCAGGTACTCAGAGGTTAAAGCTGCAGTTCTTAAAGCCTATGAACTTGTTCCTGAGGTCTACAGGCAGTGTGTTCATGGCGCTAAACTTGGAGAGAAGATTTGGTGATAGATTTTGATAGATGGTGCTCTTATGCTGCTGTGAAGACATCTGAAAAATTGCAAAATGTTTCTAGGGAAGGTGTATGGAGTTTAAAAACAGTGAAGCACTTCCTGTATTACCACATGACATTACAAGGTGGAAAAGAGTGCTTTCCATTTGAGAGAAGAACTGAGCCTAAATATGCCGGTTTATGTGTTAAATGTGTGAATAAAACAAAACACAACTCCAGGTCTGTTTGTGATGAGGAAAAACATTATAGATCAGAAAACAGTGTAATATGGGCCCTTTAAAGCCTTATGGGACTAAATTACCTTGATGTTGTTGAGGTTGACTTCTGTTAAAGTGCTGTCG